>NW_007260602.1:89487-90121 GCF_000164805.1 Carlito syrichta
CCACTCACCTCAGCCTTCCAAAGGCGCGGGATTACAGGCTGAGCCACCAAGCCCAGTTTATGTGCTGAAATCTTAACCCCTGAGGTGATAGTAGGAGGTGGGGCCTTTGAGTGCAATGAGGTTGTAAGAGTGGCGCTGTCGTGAATGGGATTAGTGTCCTTACTGAAGAAGCTCTGGAGAGCTCTCTGGCCATCTGCCACATTAGGATAAGAATTACTCAGCCTGTAATCCCGCGCCTTTGGGAGGCTGAGGTGAGTGGATTGCCTGAGCCCGCGGGTTCGAGACCTGCCTGGGCAGCGAGACCTCATCTCTACAATAAATTTAAAAAAAAAAAAAATCAGCCAGGCGTGGTAGTGCATGCCTGTAATTCTGGCTACTCAAAATGCAATCTCTTTTTTTGGGTAATATGTCTGCAAAGACATACATTAAGTATGTTTTTATACATGCCCAAAGGAGACAAGTAGAAATAGCCCTACCTAGCCCTTCAGCAAATAATTAATTTGTGATATAAATTTATTATATTGGAATACCAGAAGTTTCTAGTTGAAAATGATAGACTGACACATATATTTATCTCCTCTCTCATTTCAGATTTCCCTAAATTGATAGTAAAGGAATAAAGCACAAAACATGC
>NW_007260602.1:90141-99828 GCF_000164805.1 Carlito syrichta
TCGGAAGCATGAGGCGGAAGGATGGCCGGAGCCCAGCAGATAGAGGCTGCGGTGGCCGGGAGCGGCCACTGCACTCCAGTCTGGGCGACAGAGTGAGACTCCAACTCAAAAAAAAAAAAAAGAAGTTAGCGGTCTGAGACTGGGTGTGATGGCCCATGCCTGTAATCCCGGCACCTTGGGAGGCCAAGGTGAGAGGACTGCCTGAGCCCAGGGGTTCGAGACTAGCCTGGGAACTTGCTGAGACCTCGTCTCTACAGTAAATCAAAAAATGAGCCAGGTGTGGTGGCATGCGTCTGTAGTTCCAGCTACTTAGGAGACTGAAGCAGAAGAAGCACCTGAGCCCAGCAGGTCGAGGCTACAGTGGCTGCGATCATCCAGTTGCACTCAGCCTGGGCGACAGAGTGAAACTCTGACTCCAAAAAAAAAAAGTCTGCAGTCTGCAGCCCAGAAGAGGGCCTCACCAGAGGCCGTCATGGCACCCTGATCTTAGACTTCTAGCCTCAGAACTGTGAGGAGTAAATGTCTGCTGTTTATGAGCCACTTGTCTATGATATTTACGATATAGCACCCCAAACTGACTAAGACCACCTCACCTGGAGAAACCCAAAAAGCTGTCTTTCCCTGGGCCTGGAATGTCCTTCCCTCTCCCGTGGTGAAACCCAGTCACCTCGAGGGAGGCAACAACATCTTGGCTCCCCCTGGTTTCAGTGCCCCCAAAGCCGCTCTCTCCTGGAACGCTGGGCACCCTCTCTCAGCACACCCCAAACTGCATTCCACTAGGTCATGTGTTCATCACCTCCTGTTGACCGTAACTTTCACTTTCTACTCCCCCCAGCATCCAGCACCTAATCTGGCAGACTGGATGAATCAATGAATGAATGAGCAAGTAAGTCAACAACCAAGAGAGTTTCCCTGGAGTGGGAACAGAGCATGGTTCCTGAATTGTCTTGTAGGTTTTCTCCTTCCCTGCAGCTGCTATCCCCCAGCCCCGGGAGACAGGAGATAGCTGGAGAAAGCCTAGGCAGACAGACAGGTGGGTCCTCTGGTAACAATGTAGCGAACTCCCAGGGCCTCTCAGACTCAGCATTGGTAACAAGCTCCCTAGGAACCTCTCCAGCTAGAGCCCAAGTACTCCCTGCTGGGTTGGAAAAGCACCATTAGGCCCCTACCTTCTGCTGATCGATCCTTAATACTGGCCAATCAGAACAGCTATAGTTCACAGCTAGTGCTGGTCAATCAGCTTGGACTTTGGGCTATAGACGCTCCAGGTTTTTGGCCCCAGTGGGGCAACCCTTTCGGGTCCTCCCGCTGTGAGAACTTTTCTGTCCTCTCAATAAATCCTGCTTTCTCGCTTTCCAGCTATCGGTGTCCCTCATTCTTCGTGGGCCTGAGACAGGAACCTCGACCTGAAGAGCTGCGGCCTGAAGAGTTGTAGATTGTCGGAGCCCAAGAGCCACGCACCCCAGAGGCTGGCTTGCCAGCTGATGAAGCCAGCAGAACCAGGAGAGCTGCCGGAAGAAGGCGAGATTCCGAAGCTAAGACACCCCAGGGGCTAGACTTGCCAGCCCAGGGAACCAGCAGCACTCTCGGGGCTTGACTTGCCAGCCCATTAGAGCCAACACTCCGGGGGCCAGGCTTGCCAGCCCACCGAGTCACAACACTCTCAGGGCTTGGCTTGCCCGCCCATTAGAGCTGACGCTTCTGGGGCTAGGCTTACCAGCCCCTCAACGACCCTCTCTGGGCTTGGCTGGACGACCCATCGAGCTGACACTCTCAAAGCCCAGGCTGACCTCAAAAATTCGCACCATCAGAACAATTCGAAAGGGCCGTTTCCGCTCCAGAGTTCTGCGGGTTCTGGCAGAGGCTTTCCTAGGGACTTCAGTGCTCAACTTCTCCTCCACCCCATCCTGCTTTCAACTCATTCCTTCCATGGCTGTTGACCCCAAGAACACCCCCTCGAAAATCGCCTGCACATAATCATCTCAGAGCCTGCTTCCGGGAACTTTCGTGCTACAAGTCATTAGGAACACGAATTTGGGACACTCCTGACAAGCCTAAGTCTGACTCCTGTCTCTACCAGCTCACACTGTGACCTCGAGAAAAACGGCCTAACTTCATCTGCAATAAAACTGAACTCCCTGGGTTGTGGAGGTTTAGTGAAATGTCTCAAGCACGCTCAGCTCAGTACCTGGCACGTTGATAAGTGCTCACTGAAGACTTATTTGAGTTGTCATCAACACTGCGTGATTCAAAGAACATGGAAGGGCGATGGAGCACACATCCACTTGTGGAGCCAAGTGGATGGGCTACAGGCTGGACCCAACAGAGGCAGGTCCGCTAGGGCTTCCAAAGGGACACACCCCACAGGTTGGGGTCGGGCCTGTAGGCATCTGGCAGAGGTACCTGAAGTGTGCGTGCATCCGGGGCTGTGTGGCGGGTCCTTCAAGATGAAACTGAGAGTCTAGGTGTTCCCCCAGCCCTCAAGCAAGTTCTAGGCACCATGGGGAACTAGAAACCAGTCAGCTGTTAGAACAAGAATGCATTTTGCCAGAGGTGCAAGCGACATTGCTCTAGAGGGTTGCCAGTCTGAAATCTGTCTCAGACTAGGGAGGGGAGTCAGAACTGCTGCCCTCACTGTGCTGGGCACAGACCTGAACACAAGCACAGATAGAATTGTGTTTTGAGTGAATTTTGCTTTGTTCAATCTCTTAATTTTAGAAGCCATCACTGCAGAGTTACTTTTACCTCTTAAAGCAAATGAAACACAAAAAGAATTGTCCCATGTTAAAGGTCTATGATGCTGTTCTCACTTAGTACTGTTAATGAATACGCAGCAAGAGGGCAGCAAAAATAAATAGAACCAGATCTCTACCCTGAGACACTGACATTCTTATGGGAAGAAACAAATGTGTAAACAAATAATACAAACTGTAAAATTCTAGATGTAGGCATTTGTCCTTTCACTGTCTGTTTTGTGCTGGGCGCTGTGTCCAGTGTGGCAGACACAGATGAACTAGACATTGTTCCTGACCACAAGAGACTCAAAGATGTGCAGATACAGACACAGTGAGAACACTGGAGGCGAAGAAGGGAAACCTGGAAAGTGGAAGCTGAAATTCGAAGCCAGGGCCTGGCTCCAGTCATGAAAGTCAACCCCATCCTGAGGCTCCAAGGGATCCCAGACACCCTAAGACACTGTTTGTCACAAACCTAGAAATACTGAGGTAATAAGGTAAACCTGAAGTACAATCAAATGCAGTAAGCCTGTTTCATTGGTTTCATTTCAGTATCTAGCAAAATGTAAATCAGATTTCTGCCTAATGCTGCTCCCCAGCATCTGTTTCATTAAAGAGAACTCAAATAAATGCAGTCTTTTTTTTTGGGAAATATGTCTGCAAAGACATACATTAAGTATGTTTTTATACATGCCCCAAGGAGACAAGTAGAAATAGCCCTACCTAGCCCTTCAGCAAATAATTAATTTGTGGTATAAATTTATTATATTGGAATACCAGAAGTTTCTAGTTGAAAATGATAGACTGACACATATATTTATCTCCTCTCTCATTTCAGATTTCCCTAAATTGATAGTAAAGGAATTAAGCACAAAACATGCCCCCCTCCCTTTTACCTGGAGTAAAAGGGCTTATTGGAAATAGAGATTTCCACAAAACTAGCCATCAGGTGGCTGGAGAGGAGCGATCATCAATGCAGCAGACCGAGTCCCGCACTGTCTCCTGGGGAGGCCACAGACAAGAAGAGAGACAATTTGCCCCCGAAGTACCCACAGAGACTCAGAGACTCCAGAGGGAAAGACAGAAAGAAAACGCAGTGCTGGAAACAGGCGGATCAATTGAGAGTTGCTTTTAGGAAGAGTGAACACCCCTGCCTGTCCCTTGCCGACACCCAACTGCATGTCCCAGCCTCACAGAATCCTGCCTCAGCCCAGGCTGCAGTCTGTCATTCAGTAGGAGAGTGGCTGGCCTGAACAGTGCAGTTTTTATGCCAGCCTTTGGAGAGGACCTGGAGTTAATCGCCGATCATGTCTGTTCGGGTACGGACGGACAGGGTGAGGGTGGATGGAGAGGCGCAGGGAGGTGCGCAGCACTGCCGGGGCTGGCAAGCCGGAGGTGTGCGCTGGGAACCCAGAGATCCGAGTAAATGCAAAGAATTGCGACACGCACAGGTGAGAGAAGAAAAGATTTATTTAAGAAAAGTTCACCCCCCACAGACAGGGCGTGGGCCTACATTCTAGGTGAGTGTGGCGTCGTAGCCCCCCAGAGTCCTGGCTTAAATCCTTCTCTTGCAGATGTTGCACATGACTTCTGTGACTTCCTTGTTGACCATCTGCGGATGTCTTGGAGATCCTGTAACACAAAGAGCCATTAATGTCCTATGACACAGAGAGCCATTAATGTCCGCCCACATTATCATAGCCCCTAGAGAAGGGCGTGACAAGGTTTCTAATACTCCTGCACCTTCCCAAACGACATTCCTTAGAGCTAGTGGAGGGTGCACCTCCTCTTATCTCCTAGGCATTCCCAGTGGGCTACTTCGGGGGATCCTTGGCTTCCCTGTAGATAGTGCCCAGTTTACTGGAAGATTGAATCCCCACCTGCTCTCCCTCTGAGCGGTTATAACTTGTAATTACAAGTTTCATGACTTTTACAGTCCTTGCCCAATGCATGATGTCTTAGGCCTTGTAAATGCCCTTTACTCTAGGCAAGCTTGATTGCCACTATAAGATACCTCTGATACCTGGAAGTCTGTTTCTGAAAAGACAAAGTTGGTAAAGTTAATTATACCTAAAGTGTGCATTTCTCCAAAAGCATAGCTTCTACTTTCTCATCATTGTGTCAGGGTTTAAGAACAAGATGAAAAATGGCTTCCCACTCTCGGTCTGTCCTTTCAATGTCCACCTCTAAAGGCGGTACTTGGACAGCTTTCCGGATGGTGAGCACAGCCTTGTGAGGGACACCCCAACTCCACGAGGTCTGTCCAGGGCTCACCCCACATGTCTTCCTCTGCACTTGTGTTCTTCAGAACACCCTTTGTCACACGTTGGCAGTAGTAAGTCTACTCTTCCTGGGTTCTGCAAGCTGTTCTAGCAAATGAGGGAACCCAGGACAGGACTGGGGAAACCTCCGATTTGCAGGCAGCTGGTCCGGGAAACCAAGGACATCCTGGACTTGCAACGGGCATCCGAAGAGGAGGCAGCCTTGTGGGACCAAGCGCGTAGCCGGTGGGGTCTGACGCTAACTCTGGTTGGCATCACTCAACTACAGGACTCCCGGCGGTGTCCTGTAGACACTACAGAAAACTGGAGAACGGGCTTGGTGTGGGATTGCCCAGCCCCCAACTTGGTGTCATAAGTGAAGCAGAGAGGGAGAGGAGGGGCAGAGAAAAACAGGGCTCCCCCACAGGCAGGCAGCTGCAAAACATGTCTGCGAGTTCTTTACTTCTTTCCTTGACAGGTGGAGTCTAAAGCCCCTCCCCTGGAACGTGGGTAGGACTGAGGGACTGACTCCAGCCATCCACGTGTCGTGGCAGCAGTGTTGCTGGGTCCCTTCTGAGGCTCAGTCCCAAAGCAGATGACTTCCGGCTGTCTCCGCTGAGGTCACTGGCTCTGGAGGAAGCCTGCCACGTGCCACGAGGACCTGCAGCTGAGTGGCATGCGGACGGGCCAGAAGCTGAGGCCTCCTACCAGCGGCCCCACGTGCCGGCATGAGGGGCCTCCAGCCTCAGTCCAGCCTTCAGACTGCAGTCCGGCCGATACCTTGAGAACCTCGCAGGGACTTGGAGCCAGAACCCTCTGAACTGCACCTGAATGCTTGGCCCGCAGACATTGTGGGGACAGTTTGTTGTGGCTTGAAGCTACTATTCTGGGGAGACCTGTGACGTAGCGGCAGAGAGCCAATGTGCTGTCTGAACATGTAAACAAATAGGCACAGCTGTGTGCCAATAAAACTTTATTTTTAAAAACAGGGATTATTCGTGGCTACTGACCATACTTTGCTGACTTCTGTTCTAGATACTAAGCTTCTGTTGGTTATGTGTGTTTCAAATATATTTTCCCAATTTTACTTGACCCTGCACTTTTGTTATAATGCACAAATATTCTTAAAATTTTACAGATTTGTCTTAAGGTTTGTATTTATGCATGTCTACTAAATATATTCTCCAATATTTTCTTCAAAAAGTTCTAAAAGTTTGTCTTTCACATTGAAGTCTCAATCTACCTGAATGTCAATTTTTTTTTAAATCTGGGAATCAACCGCCCTATTCAGTCAGAAGTGTTGGACTCAAAACTTGACAGCCTATTTCTATTCCCTAATTCTACTAAAAGGGTTCATTCTAGGAGATAAGAGAAACAGAAAAGGATCAATGAGTGCTACAAGGAAGTAAAGAGGAGAATTAGAGAAATGAAAAGAGAAATGGAGGTGGTTGTTTCAGCATGGTAGGGGGATAATCGTTCATTGCCTTGGGTGCCAAAGCACTGGAAGACTGGCCACATTAGGAACTATTACCAGTCCCTGTCTTTATTTTCATTGTATAATAAACTAGAAATCATAGAGTCTGTCTTCCAGAAAGTATGACTTTTGTGCTTCCTTAATGAATCTCTAACGCATGTCTCTTAGATTTAAATTGCGGCTCTTCTCTCAGTTTATGGAAAATGCTGTCCAAGTAGGTTGATGAATGGTGTGAAAGTCTCTTGAAGGCGAACGGAAGACGTGACGAAAAGGGACAGAGTCTGAGAGCAACGTGTTTCCACTGACGACATTTTGTAGTCATTGAATCGTCCATGCTTCACCCCTTCTTAGATTGATATCTCACCTATGGATCTGCCTACACACGAGTGGACAATCTTGTATGGTCCTCACTGAACGGAAGTCCCATTTACGACTAGAATTTTCAGATCATCGGCAGGGTGGAAAATAAAGGTTAAGCCTGCATAACGAGTAGCAAGAAATTCATTGGCAGATAGTCAGAAATTCTATTCAGGAGCTGAACAAATGGGAAAGATCAAAGAAGAAAAATAAGTCGTGTTTGCTATTAAGAATCGTTATGTCACGGATTTTGCTGCTTCATTCCCCAAGAAAATAAACAAGCTTTAGAAACATTTGCTATCCGGCTGACTGATCCCCCCAGAATACGACAAAGGCACTTCCCCTTTCACTTTGTTACTGACCTTCCTTGTCACTTGAACTCACCTCAGTGGACCTTGCCTTCACGTTGGAGAAAACTGCAGTAGGCGGGAAAAATCGTACTTGTCAGATTTCAAGTCACCGAATTTTTGTTCATGAACCTTGTTTGCTAAGGAGGGAAGGTTGATATCAATAAACTGGATACATGGCTGGGAAACTTGGGAATGCAGATTTCAGAAAAGGAACTTCAAGAAACGGCAAAGAACCTACCAGTGGAAGGTGAGTATTTAATATACAATTGAATCTCCAAGAGTACACGGGCTTAAAGGTTTTTCAGAACTTTGTTTTTTTTTTGAGTTGGAGTCTCACTCTGTCACCCAGACTGGAGTGCAGTGGCCGCTCCCGGCCACCGCAGCCTCGACCTGCTGGGCTCCGGCGATCCTGCCGCCTCAGCCTTCCAAGTAGCTGGAACTACAGGCGCGTGCTACCATGCCCGGATAATTATTATTATTTTTTTTTATTGTAGAGACGAGGTCTCGCCAAGTTGCCCAGGCGGGTCTCGAACCCACAGGCTCAGGCAATCCACTCACCTCAGCCTCCTAAGGCGCGGGATTACAGGCTGAGCCCCCAAGCCAAGCTTAGAACTTTTTTTTTTAAGTTGGGGTCTCACTCTGTCACCCACGCTGGAGTGCCGTGGCATGATCATGGCTTACCGCAGCCTCAAACTCCTAGGCTCTAGTGTAGCTGGGACTACATGCGTGCACCGCCATATCCAGCTAATTTTTATTTTTTTGTAGAGATGAAGTCTTGTTATGTTGCATAGTCTGTTTTAAGAACTTCTTAACTCATTTGGCAACAAGGAGACATTTAGAAAATTTTATAAAAGAACCCAGAGTTAAGAGAGTTAAAATAAGAAAATAACTTGTAAAATATTCAGAAATTTCACATCAATGATGTCTTTCACTCTGCATGCCAAAAATTGATGAGCATATACCAAGGAGCATGACCATGCCAAGGAAGAAAAAATGAAAGAGAAAACAGATTGAGTGTTGGGGGCAGGGCAAGGCAGTTGGTAAGTGTGCTGCGGCCAGATTTGTCTTAACCATTTAAGCTGGGAAGAAAAGTGGACATGAAATAGAAGGGAATAGCCGGGCTCGGTGGCTCAGCCTGTAATCCCGCGCCTTTGGGAGGCTGAGGTGAGTGGATTGCCTGAGCCCGCGGGTTCGAGACCCGCCTGGGCAGGCGAGACCTCATCTCTACAATAAATCAAAAAATCAGCCAGGCATGGTAGCGCAGGCCTGTAATTCCGGCTACTTGGAAGGCTGAGGCAGAAGGATCGCTGGAGCCCAGCAGGTCGAGGCTGCGGTGGCCGAAAGCGGCCACTGCACTCCAGTCTGGGCGACAGAGTGAGACTCCAACTCAAAAAAAAAAAAAGAAATAGAAGGGAATAATAGGAGTGGCAATCTTTTTTTACCATAAGCTTGTGACACATTCCAGTAGCTATAGCAAAGGATTCAGAATAGTCTGAAGGACGTTTCTCTTACATAGCTTTTAGCTTTTTTTATCCCTAGACTGGACTCTGTGGCTTTTAGTTCATACTCCAGTAGGGACTCAGATTTTGAAATTCGGGAAACAGTGAGTTAAGGCCAAGTGTGATGAGTCATAATACAAATTCCTCCTCAAGTAAGTAAAAGTGGGGAATACTCACAAGCAATCTGTCATGTTTTCAAGGAACATTCTCCTATCTCCACATTCCTGATGATAGTCACTGTCATTGGCTGTTTAAAAAATAAATAAAAATATGGCTGTGTACGGTGGCTCATGACTATAACCTCAGAACTTTGGGAGGCCGAGGTGAAAGGATTGCCTGAGCCCATGGGTTTCAGACCATTGTGGGCAACTTGGTGAGACCTCATCCCTCCAATAAATCAAAAAATTAGCCGGGTGTGGTGGTGCATGCCTGTAGTTCCGGCTACTTGGAAGGCTGAGGTGGAAGGATCACCTGAGTCTAGCAGGTCGAGGCTGCGGTGGCTGTGAGCGTGCCACTGCACTCCAGCCTGGGCAACAGAGTGAGACTCCAACTCAAAAAGATAAATAAAAAAATAAACACTTCATCTGAAAAATTGCTTAGTTACATATGTGTTTTCCAGAACTCCTGGAAAACTCATACAGAATGTGTATAAAGTTTCTTCAGTTTATTTGCTTGCAGATTGCATTTCTACCAAGATATTATGAAGAATAATTATAGATTTCAGACTACCAAATTTCATTAGAGAAGAGTGCATTTTACACAAGAAATCACATGGGATGACAAAGGGAACCTCACCCGCCTTTTTAAAACTACTAAAGAAACTTCTCTAACATTAAGTAAGTAGAAAACAAATGCAGTGTTTTGTTTTGTTTTTTTTGAGTTGGATTTTCACTCAGTCGCCCAGACTGGAGTGTGGTGGCCACTCCCAGCCACCGCACCCTCCATCTGCTGGGCTCCGGCGATCCTTCCACCTCAGCCTTCGGAGTAGCTGGAACTACGGGTGCGCGCTAC
>NW_007260602.1:99848-108429 GCF_000164805.1 Carlito syrichta
TTTTTTTTTTTTTTTTTTTTTTATTGTAGAGACGAGGTCTCGCCAAGTTGCCCAGGAGGGTCTTGAACCCGCAGGCTCAGGCAATCCACTCACCTCAGCCTCCCAAAACACGGGATTGATTACAGGCTGAGCCACCGAGCCTGGCTAGAACTTTTTTTTTAAGTTGGGGTCTCACTCTGTCACCCACACTGGAGTGCCGTGGCATGATCATGGCTTACTGCAGCCTCAAACTCCTAGGCTCTAGTGTAGCTGGAACTACATGCGTGCACCACCATACCCAGCTAATTTTTTATTTTTTTGTAGAGATGAGGTCTCGTTATGTTGCATAGGCTGGTTTAAGAACTTCTTAACGCATTTGGCAACAAAGAGACATTTAGAAAATCTTAGAAAAGAACCCAGAGTTAAAATAAGAAAATAACTTGTAAAATATTCAGAAATTTCACATCAATGATGTCTTTCACTCTGCATGCCAAAAATTGATGAGCATATACCAAGGAGCATGACCATGCCAAGGAAGAAAAAATGAAAGAGAAAACAGATTGAGTGTTGGGGGCAGGGCAAGGCAGTTGGTAAGTGTGCTGTGGCCAGATTTGTCTTAGCCAGTTAAGCTGGGAAGAAAAGTGGACATGAAATAGAAGGGAATAATAGGAGTCGCCACCTTTTTTCACCATAAGCTTGTGACACATTCCAGTAGCTATAGCAATGATTCAGAATAGTCTGAAGGACATGTTTCTCTTACATAACTTTCAGCTTTTTTTTATCCCTAGACTGGACTCTTAGGCTTTTAGTTCATACTCCAGTAGGGACTCAGATTTTGAAATTCGGGAAACAGTGAGTTAAGGCCAAGTGTGATGAGTCATAATACAAATTCCTCCTCAAGTAAGTAAAAGTGGGGAATACTCCCAAGCAATCTGTCATGTTTTCATGGAACATTCTCCTATCTCTGCATTCCTGATGATAGTCACTGTCACTGGCTGTTTAAAAAATAAATAAAAATATGGCTGTGTACGGTGGCTCATGACTATAACCTCAGAATTTTGGGAGGCCAAGGTGAAAGGATTGCCTGAGCCCATGGGTTTCAGACCATTGTGGGCAACTTGGTGAGACCTCATCTCTCCAATAAATCAAAAAATTAGCCAGGTGTGGTGGTGCATGTCTGTAGTTCTGGCTACTTAGAAGGCTGAGGTGGAAGGATCACCTGAGTCCAGCAGGTTGAGGCTGCAGTGGCTGTGAGTGTGCCACTGCACTCCAGCCTGGGCAACAGAGTGAGACTCCAACTCAAAAAGATATATAAAAAAATAAACACTTCATCTGAAAAATTGCTTAGTTACATATGTGTTTTCCAGAACTCCTGGAAAACTCATACAGAATGTGTATAAAGTTTCTTCAGTTTATTTGCTTGCAGATTGCATTTCTACCAAGATATTATGAAGAATAATTATAGATTTGACTACCAAATTTCATTAGAGAAGACTGCATTTTACACAAGAAATCACATGGGATGACAAAGGGAACCTCACCCTCCTTTTTAAAACTACTAAAGAAACTTCTCTAACATTAAGTAAATAGAAAACAAATGCAGTGTTGTTTTTTTTTTGAGTTGGATTCTCACTCAGTCGCCCAGACTGGAGTGCAGTGGCCGCTCCCGGCCACCGCAGCCTCGACCCGCTGGGCTCTGGTGATCCTTCCGTCTCAGCCTTCCGAGTAGCTGGAACTACAGACGCGCACTACCACGCCTGGCTGATTTTTTGATTTATTGTAGAGATGAGGTCTCGCCAAGTTGCCCAGGCGGGTCTTGAACCCGCGGGCTCAGACAATCCACTCACCTCAGCCTCCCAAGGCGCGGGATTACAGGCTGAGCCACCGAGCCCAGCCAAATGCAGTCTTATTTGGCACAGCACTATCTAAATAATTTTGTTATATGTTTAATTTAATAACCAATTAAGAGACAGACACACAGACCAGTAGAAAAAACTGAGAGCTCAGAAGTAAACTCTTGCCTATGTGGTCGGATGGTCTTCAACAAGGGCGCACAACCACACAATGAGGAAAGGACAGACTCTTCACCAAATGGGGGAGGGCGGGACGCATGCAGGAAACTGGACAGCCACATGCAGAAGAAGGAAGCTGGACCCTTGCGTGATACTGTCTGCAAATATGAACTCCAATTGGACTGAAGACCTAAAGGTAAGACCTAAAACTATAAAACTCCTAGAAGAAAAGACAGAAGAAAAGCTTCATGACAATGGATTTGGCTTGATTTCTGGACATGACACCAAAAGCAAGGAAACAGCAAAATTAGGCAAATGGAACTGCATTAAACTTAAAAAAACTTCTGTGCAGCAGAAGATACAAGCAACAGAAAGCAACTGATGATATGGGAGAACATATTTGCAAATCATATATCAGATGTGGGGTTAATATCCAGAATATACAAAGAGCTCCTACAATTCAACAACAACAACAACAGATAACTCAATTTTTTTTTTTTTTGCGTTGGAGTCTCACTCTGTCACCAAGGCTGGAGTGCAGTGGCCGCTCCCGGCCACCACAGCCTCAACCTGCTGGGCTCCAGCGATTCTTCCGCCTCAGCCTTCCAAGTAGCTGGAACCACAGGCGTGCGCTATCACACCTGGCTAATTTTTGATTTATTGTAGAGATGAAGGTCTCACCAAGTTGCCCAGGCAGGTCTTGAACCCGCGGGCTCAGGCAATCCACTCACCTTAGCCTCCCAAGGCACGGGATTACAGGCTGAGCCAC
Source organism: Carlito syrichta (assembly GCF_000164805.1). Classification (NCBI taxonomy): domain Eukaryota; kingdom Metazoa; phylum Chordata; class Mammalia; order Primates; family Tarsiidae; genus Carlito; species Carlito syrichta. The sequence goes on from NW_007260602.1 coordinate 102,609, forward strand.
CGAGCCCGGCTTCAATTTTTTTAAGAGTTTTAAAAGACTTGTTTTAGTCAGTTTAGTGCTGTATAACACCATATCCTACAGCTGCCAGGATGCAGGGATCGGCATCCCAAGACACAGGGCCCAGCCCTGTCTCCACAAACCGTTCTGTCCTCCCAGGCCTCTGGTGACATGGAAGGTCTCAGAAATGCCTGTGGGGCCTTTATCCCATTGTTCTAGTAGCACCTGGCTCACCTCTTCAGCAAAGCGTCTGTCTCATGCACCCTTGGAATTCCTCTCTTTAAAATGCTTTTTCTACCATGTGGCCAGGCTGAAAATGTTCCAAATTTTTCTGCTCTGTTTCCCTTTTCTCTAGCAGTTCTCCATAAGCAGTTAGAAGTAACCGTGCAGCAGCCCGAATGCTTTGCTGCTTAGACAATTCTTCGGCCAGGCCTTTGGTCTCTCCCTGGAAAGAGACGGGGCCTTCGGTGAGCAGGAGCAGGAGAGGCCGCGCTCCCCATGCCTTCTCTCCTGCCTTGCTCTGTTGAGACATCCCTTCTGACTCTCCCTAAAAGGAGGCTGGGAGAAAGAGCTCCGTGAGTCTAATCTTGAGGGAGGGCGCTCCTCATGCTGTCTTCCCTGGCATACGCAGTGATCAATCTAGCCTTGCAGTCTCTTCCTGGAATGAAGTTCAGAGCCTTCAGCTTCCCTGAATGAGAGGGACAAACCTCTCAGCACCCTCTTCTCCAGCTTGATCCAGTGATAAACCCTTGAAATCTCTCATGGAAGGAATGTGGGAGTCATCTATATGCCTGAAAGGAAATGCAGGCACTCCCCATTCCTTCTTCCCAGGCTCACTCCAGCAATACATCATAGCCAGCAGATTCTTCCTGGGAGAATGTGTGATGTTTGTGAGCCTGAACAAGAGAGTGGACACTCCTTGCACCTTCTTTTCCAGATTTCTCCAGCAATAAATCCAGGCTTGCTGATCCTCCCTCGATGGAGGGTGTGTTACCTCAGCAAACCAGAACAGGAAATGACCACTCTCCACACCTTCCTCCCCAGCCTGTGCTGGGAGACATCCAGGTGTGCAGACTCTTCCTGGAAGCAGTTTCCGTGTGCACTGAGTGCCTCAACATTAACACCCTCCCTCTGTCCAAGGAACTGGCTCCTGAATCACCTGGCTCTGGCAGTTGATGGGCCTCTGCACTCCTGAGTCTTCGAGACCACAGAAAAGACATGTTCCGACTTGCAAGTGTTCAGCAGCTATCTTCCTGGTTCCGAGTGGACACTCTGAGTGAGAGTGCAGGTGTCAGCCATGGATTCTGTCTTTGGTATGTGGCAGAATCAGTCGAAGATGAACTCTGGCTCTCAGCTTTTCCACAAGAAGCAACTGGAATGCATTCCTGTGACCCCAATCTTTCGTGCTGGATTCCAAGGGACTGGCTTCTGTCTAACCCATCTCAGGGCAACAGGACAACTTGGCACACCCTAATCTCCTGGGGCCACAAGAGCAAAAACTGCAAGTTGAACAAGCACAAAGTGTTCAGAGGCAACTAGAATCTTTGGCTGAGTTTACTGGGAGGAACATTTCTGATATGAGGCCAAATGGACAAGACTGGGAGAGGCGAGTGTCCTATCCAATGTGCATGAATGTAAACAGAGAGTCAAGGAAAGTGAAGAAACAAGGAAATATGTCTAATCAGAAGATGATTCTTATGAAATGGAAGTATGTGATTTTCCTGATAGGAAATTAAAACTTATAAAAATGCTCACCAAAGTCATGAGAGTGATACATGAACAAACCAAGAGTTTCCACAGAGATGGAAAGTGTTTTCAAAATACCAAGCAAAAAGTATAGAGCTGAAAATACAATAATTGAATTCAAAAAATGTATTAGAGGGGTTTAGCAGCAAACTAGATGAAGTAAGAGGATTAGCAATCTTGAAGACAGGTCTTTGGAAATCATCTAATTTGGGGAGCTCAAAGAAAAAAGAATGAAAATAGCTCAAGGGACTTATGGGACACTATAAACAGAATTATTTACATACAAGAAGGGAAAAAGAGAAAGAAACAGAAAGCATATTCAAATAAGTAATGACAGAACAGAAATATAGCCCAGGAAGTTCCACTGACACCAATAGGAAGAACTGAAAGGGACCCACACCAAAACACATTATAATCAAATTCTGAAAAGGTAAAGGCCAAGAGAAAATCTTGAAAACAACAAGGAAAAAGCAACTTGTTATGTACAAGGGGACTGTCATAAGACTAACAGCAGACTTTTCAACCAAATATCTTAAGAGCAGAAGGTAGTGGGATGATATATTCAAAAAGTTGAAAGGAAACAAAACTGTCAACCAACTGTACTATACAAGAGCAATTCTGTTCTTCAAAAACGAAAGGGAGTTTTTAAAAACTTTCAGACAAACAAAAGCTGAGGGAACTTATCATCAATAGACTTGCCTAACAAGAAATGCTAAAGGATGTCCTTCAAGCTGAAGAAAAATTACTAATTAGTAATGTGAAAACATGTGAAAGTATAAAACTCAGAAGTAAATATATAATCAAACCCAGAATATTCTAATACTGTAATGTGATGTGAAAATTATATCTCTAGTATGAAGGTTAAAAGACAAAACTATTAATTTAACCATAGCTGGAATTATTTAAGGTATATAATTATAAAAATGTAAACTGCAACATCAAAAGCATAAAATGTAGAGGAAGAAGAGTAAAAGTGTAGCATATGTGGACATTATTAAAGTTGTTATCAGCTTGAAATAGCCTATTAGAGGTATCAGGTGTCTTGTGTAAGCCTCATGATAACCCATAGGTGATACACAAAAGATAAAAAAGAAATACAGCAAATCATCAAGTCAGAAAAGAAGATAGCAAAAGGGGACAAGAAGAAAAAGGAACCTAAAAAATCAACCAGAAAACAATTAACAAAATAATAGTAGTAAGTTCTTACCTATCAATAATTACTTTGAATGTAAATGGATTAAAATTTCCAATCAAAACATATGCATGGCTGAATGGAAACCAAAAAAAAGCAGGAGTGGCCATATTAGAGCAGACAAAATACACTTTAAGTCAAAAATTATAAAAAGGGACAAATAAGGTAATTATATAATTATAAGAGGGTAAATTCATCAGGAGAATATAGCAATTATAAACATGCATGCACCCAGCATCAGAGCACCTAAACACATTTAAAGCAAATATTAACAGATCTGAAGGAAGAGATAGCCTGCAATATAGTAACAGTAGGCAAATTCAGTACTCATTTTCAACAACTGACAGGTCATTCAGGCAGAAATCAGTAAGGAAATATAAAATTTAAACTACACTTTAGACCAAGTAGACCTAACAGACACTTACAGAACATTCTATCTAACAGCACCAGAATAAACATTCTTCTCAAGTGCACATGAAACATTATCTGTGATAGATCATATGTTAGGTCATAAAACAAGTCTTAATAAATTTAAGAAGACTGAAACCATATCAAGTATCTTTTCCAGTCACAATGATATGAAATTCAAAGTTAATAACAGAAGGAATATGGCAAAATAGAAAATACATGGAAAATAACATGCTTCTGAACAATCAAGGAGTCAAAGAAGTTTAAAAGGTAATTTTAAATGTCTTGAGACAAATTAATATGGACACACAACATATCAAAATGTATGAAATGCAGCAAAAGCAGTTCTAAAAGGGAAATTTATAGAAATGAATACCTACATTTAAAAAACAAACATCAAATGAACAGCATAACATTACACCTCAAGAAACTAGAAAAACAACAAACGAAGTCCAAACTTAGCAAAAGGAAGAAAATAAAACTAAGAGCAAAAATGAATGAAACAGAGACCACAAAACAAGAAAAAATTTTTAAAAATAAAGTTTGGTTGATTTTTAAAAATCAATAAGCCTTTAGCTTGCCTAACTTTTAAAAATTCTCAAAATCAGAAATGAAAGAAGATACATTAACACTGACACCACAGAAGTACAAAGGATCATAAAAGGCTACTATGAATAATTGTATAGCAACAAATCGTATTACCTAAAAGAAATAGACCCCCAAATCTTTTTAGGAAGCTAACACCACACTGATACCCAAACTGGGTAAAGACCCAACAAAAAAAGAGAACTACAGGCCAATACCCCTGCAAAAATTCTCAACAAGATGCTAGCAAATCATATTCAATAACACATCTCAGAAATCATCCACTATGACCAAATAGGCTTCATCCCCAGGATGCAGGGCTGGTTCAACATTTGCAAGACCATAAACGTCATTAAATACATCAACAGATGTAAAAACAAGAACCACATGATTATCTCATTAGATGCAGAGAAAACCTTTGATAAAATCCAGCATCCCTTCTTGATAAAAACCCTCAAACACCTAGGTATAGAAGGAACATCCCTCGAAATAGTAACTGCCATCTACAACAAACCCACAGCTAACATATTGCTAAATGGACAGAAACTAGAATCATTTCCCCTGAAAACTGGAACAAGACAAGGCTGCCCACTCTCACCCCTCTTGTTCAATATTGTATTGGAAGTCCTAGCTCAGGCAACGAGACAAGAGAAGGAAATCAGGGGTATCCAAATAGAAAAAGAGGAAGTCAAGTTATCTCTCTTTGCTGATGATATGATCCTATACCTCGGAAATCCAAGAGAATCTGTCAAAAACCTCCTGGCACTGATAAAGGACTTGGGCAAGGTCTCAAGGTACAAAATAAATGTAAAACACAGTCACATTCTGATACACCAACAATAAACAGGCGGAGAACCAAATAAAAAGCACAATCCCACTCACAATCGCCACCCAAAAAAATGAAATACCTTGGCATCTTCCTAACCAGAGAAGTGGAAGACCTTTACAATGAAAAGTATAAAACACTGCTCAAAGAAATCAAAGACGACGCAAAACAAGTGGGAAAATATTCCATGCTCTTGGATAGAAAGCATCAACATTGTTAAGATGTCCATGCTACCAAAGACAATCCACAGATTCACTGCAATTCTCATTAAATTACCAACATCATTCTTCTCAGACCTGGAAACAACAATACAGAAATTCAGACAGGAACATTAATGACCACGAATAGCCAAAAAAAAACCTCTTAGCAAAAGAAACAAAGCAGGAGGTATCACACTTCCAGACTTTATACTTTATTATAAGGTGACAACAATCAAAACAGCCTAGTATTGGTACAAAAACAGGCATATAGACCAATGGAACAGGATAGAGATTCCAGAAGCAAAATCTCAATTCCTCAACCAACTCATCTTCGACAAAGCCTCCACCAACAACCACTGGGGAGAGGAGAACCTGTTCAGTAAACGGTACTGGGAAAACTGACTGATCACATGCAAAAGATGGAAACAGGACCCCTACCTATCACCATACACAAAAATCAACTCTAAATAGATCAAAGACCTAAAGGTAAAACCTCAAACTATAAGAATCTTAGAAAATGCGGAAGACACCCTTACAGAAATCAGAGTAGGAAACCAATTCCTGATCAGAACCCCAGGTGTCCATGCCATAAGAGATAAGACAGACAAGTGTGACCTCATCAAACTGACAAGCTTCTGCAAAGCAAAAGAAACTATCAAGAGAGTCGGGTGACAGCCCACAGAATGGGAAAAATTATTTGCCAACTGTATATCAAATAAAGGCCTAACATCCACTATCTATAAGGAATTCAAATTTGCTGAAAGGAGAAAAACAAGCAGTCCCATTAAACAGTGGGCAAAAGACATAAATAGACACTTCTCAAAAGAAGACATATGAACAGCCAACAGACACATGAAAAAATACTCA
>NW_007260602.1:108449-109197 GCF_000164805.1 Carlito syrichta
CCTGGGCAGCGAGACCTCATCTCTACAATAAATCAAAAAAATTAGCCGGGCGTGGTAGCACGCGCCTGTAATTCCAGCTACTCGGAAGGTTAAGGCGGAAGGATCGCCGGAGCCCAGCAGGTCGAGGCTGCGGTGGCCGGGAGTGGCCACTGCATTCCAGTCTGGGTGACTGAGTAAGACTCCAACTCAAAAATAAATAAATAAATAAATAAAAATACATCCTAATTTATAGAGAGAAACAATTGTGCCTAATCAAATATAATTTTGTACTATTTAAAGATTATGTTAAATTATCTTGTTTATAGTGAAAAAGAACACACATATTCAAAGATGCTATGTGTTTGTTTGTTTTTTTGAAGTGGAGCCTCACTCCATCGCCCAGGCTGGAGTGCAGTGGCACGCTCACGGTCACTCCAGTGTCAACTTGTTGGGCTCCGACGATCCTTCCGCCCCAACCTTCCAAGTAGCCAGAACTACAGACGCATGCTATCATGCCTGGCTAATTTTTTATTTATTTTAGAGAGGAAGTCTCATCAATTTAGCTGGGCTGATTCTGAACCTGCAGGCTCAGGACATCCACTCACCTCAGCCTCCCAAAGTGCTGGATTACAGGCTGAGCCACAGAGCCAGGCCTATGTTTTTTAAAATGTTACAAGTGGCTGGGCCTGGTGGCTCACACCTATAATTCAAGCTCTGGAGAGACAAAGAGGGATGATCACTTGATCCCAGCAGTTTGAGAACAGCTTGA
>NW_007260602.1:109217-117606 GCF_000164805.1 Carlito syrichta
AACAACAGATGCTGGTGAGGATGCGAAGAAAAGGGAATGCTTCTACACTGCTGGTGGGAATGCAAACTAGTGCAACCTCTATGGAAAACAGTGTGGCAATTCCTAAAAGAATTAGAAATTGATGCTGCATACAACCCAGAAATTCTCCTTTTGGGAAAACACTCAGAGAAACTCAAATCATTCTATGAAAAAGATACCTGTGCGTGCATGTTTGTTGCAGCACTATTCACAACAGCAAAAACATGGAAGCAACTGTGCTGCCTGTCAAAACTGGACTGGATTTTTTAAAATGTGGTACATATACATGATGGAATGTTACACAGCCATAAAGAAGGACAAAAGGATAGACTTCACAGCAACTTGGATGGATTTATAGTCTGTAATACTTAGTGATCTATCACAGAAACAAAGAACTGAGTGCCACATGTTCTCACTCATAAACGGACCTTGAACATTTATCATAATACAATAAGAAAGGGATTGGCGGTAGCAGGGCACTGCCAGGGGAGCAAGAGGGAGTACATAACTTCAATAAGGGTACCTGAAGTGGGGACCAAAGCGAGGCCCAAGCTTTACCTGTATGATGTCCACTTGCATACCTAATCCTGAAGTGTTCCCCACATCTTTAAAATAAAAAAAAAAAAATTGGCCAGGTGCGGTGGCTCAAGCCTGTAATTCCAGCACTTTGGGAGGTCGAGGCAAGAGAATTGCCTTAGCCTGAGCGTTCGAGATCAGCCTGGGCAACATGGTGAGACCTCGTCCCTACAATAAATAAAAAGAACTGGAATCTGAATCCAAGTCTGGGCCTTCTAGGGCTAGCTGTGGGCTAACGGACTGTGTCCCCTGCCTCCCACGCTTGGGCCCCAGCCTTTTCCCCCATTCTGGCCTCATCTGACCCCAGGCGCCAATCTGCTGAAGCTTACCCGCCAGGACCTCATCCAGATCTGCGGCGCTGCTGACGGGATCCGCCTTTTCAACACTCTTAGAGCCAGGTGTTGGGCACGGCCGCGCAGGGACCCCTTCGAGACCCCTTCCCACCGTAGTGGCCCTTACTAACACAGCTAGCAGGTGTGTTTCATAGTGTTTGGGCCAGAAGGCACCTTAAAGGCCATTTGGTCCCACTCCCTTCTTTTTTTTTTTACAGAGGAAGAAACTCAGCACCAAGGTCACAGAGCAAGGCTGGCCGGGCTGGACTGAAAAGCCAGGCTCCTGTGACCACCTCCTTCTTGTGGCCATCTCACCCCTATCAGTTTCTCGGGACGGATTTTTTCCCCATTTTTCTCCCCCCAGGGTCTAGCATTCAGTGTCTAACACCTGGTTAGTGAACTCCCTCCCTAGAGGTCTGGGAGGAGGCTGGGGTCTTCCAGGGGTGGAGGCTAGAAGTGGGAGCTGGGTTGGCTCAGGCGTGAAGGGCTGACACATTCTCCTGGCCCAGGCCCACGTGTCACCGGCTGACTTCATATGTGGCTCAGGAAGTCTCTAGGCAAGAGAACAAGGTTCCTCGCTGCCTGGGTGAGTTTCTGGCCTGTTTCCAGAAGACAAGACATTCAGGCGGGGCTGCCTGAAGCTTCTGGCCTCACAGGAGGATGACGCCCACCATCCCGGGACCCAGGACGCCTTCTTGACGTTCCCCCCGTGTTCTGCGACCAGACGAGGCCTCTCTCCTTCCAGGATGTCTCCTTGGCCTGACTCCAAGTTCCACACCCCCACCCCACGTGGCTCTGTCATTTCATTAGTGTACCGGATCAGAGCATTATAAGGCTGGTAGTGCCCTTAGGCTTCTGCCATTCACAAGTAGGCGTCCTGTGTCTTTACCCTGGGGCTCCCCTCAGTTCACACCTCCCCCAGGGGGGCGGATGAGAGGTGAAGCAGCTTATAGGGCCTTTTTCCTTCTCGACTCCTCCCACTCCCCCCCTCCCCCACGTTTATCAAGAGATCTCTTTGGATGAACTCAGTGCTGTAGAGCTGACTGAGAAACTGGCAGAGCTCCTGGCCCTCCCAGTGAGTCAGATCCGTCTCTTCCACCAGGGCCCTGGCGGCATCCACATTCTCCTCCGCGACCTGGTAAGAGGCCTGTTCTCTGCCACAAGTCCCCACTGGGGCCTCAGCCACTCTTCCTCTCAGGTCCAGATTCGTTCTCCATGTCAGGGTTTCTTTTGCTTGGCTCTAAGAACAGGGTGGTCTTTGTGACCACCTCTCCCTTACAAGTGGTCCAGAATCTTAAGGATGAATCGTACTTTGCAGCTATGGGAAGAAAGTTAGGCCTTGAGGAGAGGGCTGTGTCTGGCTGGCCTTAGGAAAGGCGACAAGACTGTATTCAGCATATATTGTCTCCTAAATGAGACAAATGTTATGAGGGTGGGTGGCGGGGGGTGGGTACCGGGAGCTGGGTCCCAATCAACTGGCAGACATCTACTGAATGCCAGCTCTGTGGTGAGGAGTCCCGTGGCTAAGTGACGTTTACTGCTCAGGAAAAAATGAAGAAATCCATTCTCATGAAGGAAAATGCTGGCTTGTTGACAGGGACCTATGGCAGGGGGTGGAGGGTAAGTCCCCCACTTTTCTCCACTCTCAACCGTACAAGGCCAAAGGGCAGATGCTTGCTGGACGTCACCGGACCTAGGACATCACCAGGCGCAGAGACCTCCAAGTGGCCTGGCTGTTCAGATGCTGCCTCTGCCCCCGCCTGCCAGGGCTGGCTGGCCCTGTGGACAGGTGTCACGGTCCTGGGGGACTAGGAAGAGGCAGGTTCCCAGTGGGGTGGACGCATCCAGGCTGTTGGAGGCGGGGCCTCCCTCACCCCAGTGATGCCCTCTTTAGTACTTTCAGTGCACAACCCAGATGGCTACCACTTTGTTTGGACCTAGGCCCAGGGAGCTCCACCACAAGAGACTGACACCACCCTGGTTCGGTGTCGGCCAGAGAGAAGCCTTAATAACCGTCCGCTGACTCACCAGACCCCAGAAGAGCTAAACTGTAGCCTCCAGCCTCACTTTTCTGCTCAGCAGCAATGGTTGCTGGATCCTGGACACAGCCTCCCCCTGAGGCTGTACCACGTTTAAGAGGCAAAAAAACTGGCATCATGACCCAGGTGTGGTGGCGAGCGCCTGTAGTCCCAGCTGCTCAGGAGGCTCGCTTGAGTGTAAGAGTTCGAGGCTGCAGTGAGCTATGATCACGCCACTGCACTCCAGTCTGAGAGACACAGTGAGATCCTGTATCTAAAAATTACAATTCCCCCCACTCCCCAAAAAACTGGTAACATATATGAGACTTTTGCCATAAACAGTGTTGGCTGCTGAATGATATATTCATTCAAAATTTTTACCCACCCCTTCCTTTTTAAAGAGTTTCAAAAATTTTTTTTTAAAGATGTATATACATTTACTGTGTTGTTCAATGTTTCTGGCTTTACGGTCTCCAAAGGGAAATGCCCTCTGCTTGAACTATCAACTAGGGCAAGGGATGGGGCTGGAACAAGGGAATAAATAAATCTGGCTGAATTTTTTTTCTAATTAGTTTGGGCAAAAACTAATTACTAAAACCTCCTAAAAACCATTCCATTTTCAAATCACTGTGCCTACTAAAAACTTCAGTTCCAGAGATTTGGAAAACATTGTAGCTATTCGCTAGCACTGAGAATATATGGCTTTCTTTAAAAAAGTTTTTTAGATATAGTTTAAAAAAAAATTTTTTTTTTAAGAGACGGGGTCTTGTTCTGTTGCCCAGGCTGGTCTTGAACTTCTGGCCTCAAACATTCCTCCCACCGCAGCCTCCCCAGTAGCTGGGACTACAGTGGTGCAACACTGAGCTAGCTTCCTTCTTTGAATATTGAATGTGTACATCTTTTTTTGTTGTTGTTTAGGCCTTAGGAAATCTTTCCGTATATCAGTCATGCATAGAATTTCCAATGCCTATGTGTATTTTTCCTTTTATTTTTGGCCATCGGGTCGCTTTGTATATACATTTTTTTTTTAATTTAAATTTTTTTTGTTTGAGTTGGAATCCCACTCTGTCGTCCAGGCTGGAGTGCAGTGGCATGCTCATGGCCACTGCAGCATCGACCTGCTGGACTTTGGTGACCCTTCCATCTCAACCTTCCAAGTAGCTGGAACTACAGGCGCACACCATCAAGCCCAGTAAATTTTTTTTGTTGAGACAAGATCTAGCTATGTTGCCCAGGCTGGACTCAAACTCCTGGGCTCAAGCAATTCTCCCCCTCCCAAAGTGCTGGGATTACAGGCATGAGTCACATCTGGCTCTAAATTTTAGTTTTGCTTTTTACTTTTAGGTCAGTAATCCACCTGAAATTGATTGTTGTATCCTGTCAGATAGGAATCTAGCCTTCTTTTTGCCATATAGAAACCCAATTTTATATTAAAAGTACTCTCTTAGAAGATAAATGGTATTGGGCCATATCTTATTCTGTTTTTTCCTCAGTCTCCCTCCCCACCCTCAAAGGTTTATTATGAAAATCTTCATATATACAGAAAAACGAAAAACCATATGCATGGTAGAACACAAGTCAAGGTGTCATATTAAAAATACTTGCATAATTACTTACTAAGAATCTACCTGTTATATTTGTTGGTCATCTCTGGTGACACTTAAACCAGGTGGCCGCTGGCTAGGGAGAGCAGGAAGGCTGAGTTAACTAGGGGTGGAGGGAGGGAAGTTCACATTTCCAGGTCAGACCCAGAAAGTGCCTCCCTGGAGTCAAGGTGGACTCAGCTAATGTGGACAGCTGAGCAGAACCTGCTCGCATCCCTGGTGTGGGCCCCAGACCCTTATTCTAGATCAGGCCTTGACCTCATGTGGGAATGAATGGGTGTGGGTGGGGCCTATGACTCCACAGGGCTCCCAAGGGCATTTCCAGACAGCTGAGAGAATTGGGGTTCAAATGTTGGGGGCCGCTTTTTCTGGACGGCTCATCTCCACCAAGAGGACTGGCCTGTTGAATTCACCTCTGTGTATTCCTAAGCTCTGGAAGGCTCTAGCACATACCAGGTATTGAAATATTTGTTGAAACGAAGGGAATAAAAGCAGCCAACACTTGAGGGCTTACTATATGCCATCATCTCATTCAATCTTTACAACTCTATGAAGTAGGTCCCACTACCCCCTCTTACCAATGAAGAACTGGGACAGATGGGTTAACTGTCTGAGGTCATAGGGATAAACAGGACAGATGAGACCCCAGGCAATCTGACTTCTGAGCCTGTGCGATTAGCCATTACGCTACTCCCATTTTCACCCCTTCCTTAGATCAGGTGTGGGCAGTGGACACTGCACAGAGATAAGGGACTCAGGCTGAATTTAACCAACTAAGGCCACTCTGATTTATATTATGTCTTCCATGTTTCTTGAGGACAAGCGAAGTTCAGGGCATAATAAAGGCTATTAAAAGAGTATTAAGTAGAGGCTATTAAATGAATAAATAAATGAGTACAAAATAAAGACCATTAAAAAATGTTAAAAAGTCCCTTCATTCAGCCTCAGGAGACTTTGCAGTTCTAGGGTTCAAGAAAGTCAAGAATCACTGCTCCAAGTCAGGCTATTGCCAAAGGAAAATGAAAGTCTCACAGCTTATTTCCTTTAATTACATCATAAAACAAAATCAGAACATACAGGAAACAATAATAGCTACATAACAATTTACTTTATATATTTATATATAAAAAACATGTTTTTTTAGTCCAAAGATTTTAAAGCAAAAGGAATCCTCTACTGCCACCTTGGATTTATTTAAAATAACCCCCCTCCCTCCATCCTCAAGCGCCAAAAGTATTGGGTAGAGACCGAGTTCCTGGGACAGCCCAGGGAGCCTGGTGTGAAGTCTCCAGCGGGGACTGTGTCAGCTGAGACTGGTTCAGCATGTGGAGCAGGCCCCACACACTGCCGCCCTGGGGCAGGCCGAAAGGCAGGGACCCTGCCTGTCAATCAGCCTCTGCATTTACCCCTCAGGGGAATGGGTGGCAGGGAGGGGTGCAGGGAAGAAACAACCTGGCAGAAGAGAAACATTTCTCCCATAGCACCCTTTACCCATCCATCTCTATCCTGAGCAGAGTCTGGCAGGCATGGTGGTCCTCACAGTTCTCTGAGCTCTGCACAGGCCGCGTCACTCAGGTCTGTGCTCTCAGGGTCACTGAAGGTGGGCAAAGGTGAGCAGAGGAGCTGGGAAACGCAGCAGCGGGTTACCTGAAACAAGTCCTGGAGGAAGAAAGAGGAGGCCAGAGTAGGAAGCATCGGCAGGCCGAGTCACAAAGCAGAGATCCAGAAAAGCAAACAGAAGAGGGCCTCTCTGCCCCTCCGTAGCCCCTTGGAGTGACTACTCAGGTATTCAGGGGTCAGCTCCGAGAGCTGCAGCACAGTGAGAAGGAACACGGGAGCTGCGGATGGGCATGGTCCCTAGGTCCTATCCGTGCGCCACCAGGCTCTGGGAGTTAGAGGTTAGTGTGTCATCTGGAAGTGGCGTAAGGAAGAGAGTAAGAGAAGCAACCACAAACTTACCCCCCGCTTCCTGTACTTACTAGAAATTAACAGTCATCAGAGAAGCACAGATAAGAAATTATTCTTGCCCGACTCAGTGGCTCAGCCCGTAATCCCGCGCCTTTGGGAGGCTGAGGTGAGTAGATTGCCTGAGCCCGCGGGTTCAAGACCCTCCTGGGCAGCAAGACCTCATCTCTACAATAAATCAAAAAGTGAGCCGGGCATGGTAGCGCATGCCTGTAATTCCGGCTACTCGGAAGGCTGAGGCGGAAGAATCGCCGGAGCCCAGCAGGTCGAGGCTGCGGTGGCCGGGAGTGGCCACTGCACTCCAGTCTGGGCGACCGAGTGAGACTCCAACTCAAAAAAAAAAAAAAAGAAATTATTCTTAAGGAAAGGGAAGAACTGCTGTAAACCCAGGAAAGTAGCAGCAAAGATTTCACTTATTAAAGATCTATTACATAGCACTAGTAAAGAAACTCATTTGTCTTCAGGGAAAAAAGTAAAGTAACTAATCAAACCATGCCAGTGAGAGGCTCTTTTTCAAATTAAGTTAGGATTTTCTAAGACTTTAGGTCCTCATTCTCTAGTGCCACTAAAAAAAGGGGGGGGGAAGAGTAGAATAATGACTTTAGAGGCTGGGGAGGTTTAGGCTAAGGTAAGAAACACGTGTGTGAAAGCGGCAGTGTGGGACAGATTTGAATTAATAAGAGACAATGACAAGATAAACTTAATGGGGCAAAGTTTTCTTCTTTCACATTAACAAAAAAGACATCTCTTCAGAGCGCTCCCTCGGGGCACAGCGCAAGAGAAGAGTGTGTGTCCTTCTCCTTTACAGCCCACCTGCTCCTATCCTAGTGCCCAAACCACGCCCAGATGCAGCTGACACACACCGGCCTTCAGTGGTGCCAATACCCACCTGGGTGTCTCTGGTCAAGCATGCAGAAAGCAGAAGCCCTCTTTGCCAGTAAAAATGTCATGGGATTCCTCAGATGAGAGGCAAGTAAAAGTACCCAGTGTGAGGCAGCTGTCACTGCATACAGGACAGATGCTCTGCTGAGGCAAAGCACCCCAGTGCAAGAAGGAATGGTCTCCTTTACTCTGTACCTCCCTCATCTATCATTTCCCCATGCCAATTCCTTAAAATAAGACACTAGAAAGCAAACAAAATAGAAAGGGCCATTGGTTTTGCTTGCTCATGGTTCACCTTCCTAAAAGGGCAACAAACTCCCCTGGCGAGGAAGCACTGAGTCTCCATATCTGCTAACTAAACTCTACAAGGACTTGCTCAAAAACCCACAAGGCAGGGATGGCAGAAGCACATATGGACTCTCTCTTAATGTCCCACAACGGAGTTTGTCCAGCAATTTCTTTTTCTCCTGAAAATTAAGTGAACTCTTAGATTCAGCGGAGAAGTTATGCACTGACTTTTGTAAGAATCAAAGGCTGAATCAGAGACTCAGAACTGAAGTTCCTAAGAATAAAAATAGATACAACAAGCAGATGTGACTTTGGAGGAAGCTGCATAAGCCCTTCATGCAAAATACTCAGTTGCCTTGTGGTAGTTTCTGGCAGGCAGAATGTGTATCCCAAGTGAGAAGGCAAGGTTAGAGCAGCTGGTGCCTAAGTACCCTATGTTCTTTGCTGGAGACTCAAGATATCACGTTAGGGCATTTGGAGATAGCAGTCACAGCCAAATTCTTTCCTAAATCACCTGGGTTAATTATACTCTACTGACATGGTCTTACACAGCTTTCTGTGTCCTGTAATTTTGCACTTAAAATTTATGATAGAAATCAAGGTGAGGAAAAAAGGCTGGGACTCCCTATTTCCCTTTATCCTCCTACTGCTTTAAAATCCTTTGGGCCAAGATCATTGCAAGGGGAGAGAGGCTCTGCCTGAAATC
>NW_007260602.1:117626-124770 GCF_000164805.1 Carlito syrichta
GCATTTTCCCCTCAGGGGAATGGGTGGCAGGGAGGGGTGCAGGGAAGAAACAGAGCCTGGCAGAAGAGAAACATTTCTCCCATAGCACCCTTTACCCATCCATCTCTGTCCTGAGCAGAGTCTGGCAGGCATGGTGGTCCTCACAGTTCTCTGAGCTCTGCACAGGCCACGTCACTCAGGTCTGTGCTCTCAGGGTCACTGAAGGTGGGCAAAGGTGAGCAGAGGAGCTGGGAAACGCAGCGGCGGGTTACCTGAAACAAGTCCTGGAGGAAGAAAGAGGAGGCCAGAGTAGGAAGCATCTGCAGGCCGAGTCACAAAGCAGAGATCCAGAAAAGCAAACAGAAGAGGGCCTCTCTGCCCCTTCGTAGCCCCTTGGAGTGGCTACTCAGGTATTCAGGGGTCAGCTCCAAGAGCTGCAGCACAGTGAGAAGGAACACGGGAGCTGCAGATGGGCATGGTCCCTAGGTCCTATCCGTGCGCCACCAGGCTCTGGGAGTTAGAGGTTAGTGTGTCATCTGGAAGTGGCGTAAGGAAGAGAGTAAGAGAAGCAACCACAAACTCACCCCCTCCTTCCTGTACTTACTAGAAATTAACAGTCATCAGAGAAGCACAGATAAGAAATTATTCTTAAGGAAAGGGAAAAACTGCTATAAACCCAGGAAAGTAGCAGCAAAGGTTTCGCTTATTAAAGATCTATTACATAGCACTAGTAAAGAAGCTCATTTGTCTTCAGGGAAAAAATAAAGTAACTAATCAAACCATGCCAGTGAGAGGCTCTTTTTCAAATTAAGTTAGGATTTTCTAAGACTTTAGGTCCTCATTCTCTAGTGCCACTAAAAAAAGAAGAAAAAAAGAGTAGAATAATGACTTTAGAGGCTGGGGAGGTTTAGGCTAAGGTAAGAAACACATGTGTGAAAGCAGCAGTGTGGGACAGATTTGAATTAATAAGAGACAATGACAAGATAAACTTAATAGGGCAAAGTTTTCTTTTTCCACATTAACAAAAAAGACATCGCTTCAGAGCACTCCCTCAGGGCACGGCACAAGAAAAGAGTGTGTGTCCTTCTCCTATACAGCCCACCTGCTCCTGTCCTAGTGCCCAAACCACGCCCAGATGCAGCTGACACACACTGGTCTTCAGTGGTGCCAATACCCACCTGGGTGTCTCTGGTCAAGCATGCAGAAAGCAGAAGCCCTCTTTGCCAGTAAAAATGTCATGGGATTCCTCAGATGAGAGGCAAGTAAAAGTACCCAGTGTGAGGCAGCTGTCACTGCATACAGGACAGATGCTCTGCTGAGGCAAAGCACCCCAGTGCAAGAAGGAATGGTCTCCTTTACTCTGTACCTCTCTCATCTATCATTTCCCCATGCCAATTCCTCAAAATAAGATACCAGAAAGCAAACAAAATAGAAAAGGCCATTGGTTTTGCTTGCTCATGGTTCACCTTCCTAAAAGGGCAACAAACTCCCCTGGCGAGGAAGCACTGAGTCTCCATATCTGCTAACTAAACTCTACAAGGACTTGCTCAAAAACCCACAAGGCAGGGATGGCAGAAGCACATATGGACTCTCTCTTAATGTCCCACAACGGAGTTTGTCCAGCAATTTCTTTTTCTCCTGAAAATTAAGCGAACTCTTAGGCTCCAAAGATGGACTCAGACTCAGCTGAGAAGTTATGCACTGACTTTCGTAAGAATCAAAGGCTGAGTCAGAGACTCAGAACTGATGTTCCTAAGAATAAAAATAGATACAACAAGCAGATGTGACTTTGGAGGAAGCTGCATAAGCCCTTCATGCAAAATACTCAGTTGCCTTGTGGTAGTTTCTGGCAGGCAGAATGTGTATCCCAAGTGAGAAGGCAAGGTTAGAGCAGCTGGTGCCTAAGTACCCTATGTTCTTTGCTGGAGACTCAAGATATCACGTTAGGGCATTTGGAGATAGCAATCACAGCCAAATTCTGTTCCTAAATCACCTGGGTTAATTATACTCTACTGACATGGTCTTACACAGCTTTCTGTGTCCTGTAATTTTACACTTAAAATTTATGATAGAAATCAAGGTGAGGAAGAAAGGCTGGGACTCCATATTTCCCTTTATCCTCCTACTGCTTTAGAATCCTTTGGGCCAAGATCATTGCAAGGGGAGAGAGGCTCTGCCTGAAATCCTCCAACCAAACACACGGCAGCACTTCTTAAGCAGGACTTGGCTCATCACATTGCCTGGGCTTGAGGTGGTTAAAGATTCACACATTGGTGGCCAGATGGAGAAGGGCATCTTTCTGTAGAGTGTTCCAGAGCGCAAGCACACCACCAACTGGTGTGTCAGCCAGGAGACACAACAGGGATTGAAACCTACCCTTAAATCATGCACACAAAGAGGAAAAAGGCAGAGCAGAGCAATGTCCATTAAAGCCTTCCGCTCACTGGTGACAACCGACATGAGCAGTCTGTGACTTTCAGCACAAGCATGAAATGGCCAAGGGTCAACCAGATCTGTGAGTGTTCTTCTCCCAACAACACCACTGCCTAAGGACATGCTGCCCACACAGGCAAACAGGAAACCTCTCTCTCCTTTCAGTGACACACTTACACTCCCTAACAACTTTGAACCAAGGCAGCTTCCATCACATGCTCTGTTTAGTCCCCCATGACATTAGTGGGCTATCAAACCAGTAACAATGCATTTTACAAGGCAGTCAAAAGAAATAAGAGAACCTGGCTACTGAAGCATTATAGCTATACCGAACTATTCAAACAGCCTGGAAAGCCCAAAATAAAGCATCATAAAATTATTCACCAAGTTTCCCTCTAAAAGGTTTGACACAAGGGATATGTGAAATTTCTCACATCTGCTAAATCCACTTAATGAATGTGGAAATAAGACTGGAAATTTACAAAAACCATGTAAGGAATACTTTTACCTCCAGGAAAGATAAAAGCAGGATAGGAGAATACATTTTTACACAAAGCAGAATGTGCTTTCATAGATTAATTATTGGAAGAAAGGTTACGGCCAGATCCCCTTATTTCTAATATCCAAGAGTTTGCTTTTAAACTCAACTCAAATTCAGTAAATAAACATCAAAGATAACCCAGTGAAAAATGGCCCAGGGCACCTGACAGTGGCTGAATGTAAAGCTGCCCACGACAGGACCTGGATTAGTGAGGATCTCGAGAGGAACACGTGGGAGTCAGCAGCATTGCTGAAGGGGAGATAGAGGTTTTCAGTAGAGGGCAAGAGTGAGTGTGGGAAGGAAATGGAGGAAAACAGTGGGGAAAAAAGGCCAATGGACCATTGAAGATGATATAAAAGATACTGGTGCAGCAAACTATGCTGGAAAATATAAGGAAGATTAGGGGAAAGACTGCTTAGAAAAGAGATGATCTGGATGTTCAAGAACCTTCTCCAGAGCCCACATGTAGATTTATGGTGATAGCTTTGAGGGTAACCTTCTTATCCCAAATTTCTTCTCTCTGTTCACCCTGTATTTTCATTATAAAAGGCATATTCTGAAGTGGTCATGAAGTTAAACAAATGGACCATTAAGCCGGACATGGTACCTCATGCTTGTAATTCCAGCACTTTGGGAGGTGGAGGCGAGAAGACTGCCTGAGTCTACAGGTTCGAGACCAGCCTGGACAACTTGGTGAGACCTCATCTTTACAGTAAATAAAAAAAATTAGCCAGCTGTGATGGTACACACCTATAGTTCCAGCTACTGGAAGGCTGAGGAGCAAGGATGCCTGAGCCCAGGAGGTGGAGGCTGTAGTAGCCATGAGCTTGTCACTGAGCTCCAGTCTGGGCGACAAAGTAAGACTCCAATTCAATAAATAAATAAAGGACCAATAAACTTTTCCTAAGAAGAATTTTCCATACATTAAGCCTTATTGAATTTTCTAAAATATTCCAGATGCTGAGATAGTAAGCATTATGTTAGGTGTCAGAACGCTTTCACCTGAACAAGACTTACCATGTTCTGTGTTCTCAAAGTCCTAGTGTATTCATCAGCTGGCGTAGACTGCAAATTAGCATAAAAATGGATTTCTTTCCAAGCTTGAAGGGCCAAGTTTTCTTGAGAAAGGAACAAGGCTCCTACCTGACCCCATTACAAGCCAGTGCTGCACACCCCTGGGTCTTTGTTCTCTCTCACTTGACTCTATTCTTGGCTCAGACAGGCTGGAATTTGGCTTAACAGCAGGGATCCCCTGGACAAGTCCACAAGAACCAGCATGAGCATAGTAAGTCCCCTACATATGAACCTTCAAGTTACACACTTTAACAATGCCCATCTGTGGTTTATGTATTATTTCTCTCCACCAGGTATCAGTACAGTCCATTAAATACATATGGTACTATACAGCCAATTGTGTTAGTTGAGTACCTAGGCTGTGTTGAACTTAAATCAATTGGACTTAGGTGCTCTCAGAACAGAACTTGTTTGTATGTTAGGGACTTCCTGCATACCCTTCTAGTAGAAAAATAGCATTTCCAAGATCTTCATGAACTGGTGAATACAGTCTTTTAAACTTATCTTTTGGCCAGAAGATGTAGCTCATGCCTGTAACCTTCAGCACTTTGGGAGGCTGAGGCAGGAGGACTGCTAGAGGCCAGAAGTTTGAAACCAGCTGGGCAACATAGCAAGACCTCATCTCTACAAAAAAATCACGAGCTTAGCATGGTGGCATGCACCAGCTACTTGGAAGACTGCGGCCAGGGGTTGAGGCTGGAGTGAACCGTGATCGCGTCAATGCACTACAGTCTGAGTGACAGAGTGAGATCCCTAACTAAAAAAAAAAAAAAAAAAATCAGAAGAAAACCCTCAAAACTTTTTTTTAAGTCAGAGTCTCACTCTGTTGCTCTGGCTGGAGTGCAATAGCACACTCACAGCCATCACAGCCTCAACCTGCTGGGTTTAGGTGAACCTTCTGCCTCAGTCTTCCAAATAGCTGGAACTACAGACATGTGCCACCATGCCCAGTTAATTTTTTTGACTTATTGTAGAGATGAGGTTTCGCCATGTTACCCAGGGTGGTCTCCAACCTGTGGACTCAGGCAATCCTCCCGCCTCCACCTCCCAAAGTGCTGGGATTATAGGTATGAGCCACTGTGCTCAGCCTAAAACTTATATTTTAAGTAAAGGAGTCTCATAATAGTCTCAACTTGGGCAACCCAAATCCATGCTGGCTAATCTAATCAAGTTTTATGGTCAATTTGTTTAGGCACTAAAAAAATAAAAACCTTAAACTTTAGAGCAGATGACTCCTAAATCTCTCTTTTTGTTTCGTCTGAGCAAGTGACCTGGGGATCTAGATATTATCAACCACATTTGAAAGTACATGTGCGTGCATGCATGCATGTATATGTGTGTATGTGGTATAGCCAGGAAAGTGAGTCTCACTTTAAAAAGTCTATTACTTATGAAGTAATTTGAAAAGAGGATAACAGGAAGGGAGAATGAATAAAATGAGTAATTTGAGCTTTTAAAGGGATGGGGTGAAATAAGATTTAAAATAAGCCGGGCTCAGTGGCTCAGCCTGTAATCCCACGCCTTTGGGAGGCTGAGGTGAGTGGATTGCCTGAGCCCGCGGGTTCGAGACCCGCCTGGGCAGCGAGACCTCATCTCTACAGTAAATCAAAAAATCAGCTGGGTGTGGTAGCGCATGCCTGTAATTCTGGCTCCTCGGAAGGCTGAGGCGGAAGGATCGCCGGAGCCCAGAAGGTTGAGGCTGCAGTGGCTGGGAGCAGCCACTGCACTCCAGTCTGGGCGACAGAGTGAGACTCCAACTCAAAAAAAAAAAAAAAGATTTAAAATAAATTTAATATGCTAAATAATGACAAATGGTATAGACTTCTAGGACCCTTTTATGTGATTGCCTTCTGAATCAATGGAGAAAGAAATTCGACTTTTTCTTGTATATCCTGACAGAACCATCAGCTGCAACATTAAGAAACAAGCCTCTTTAGCCTGGTGTGATGGCACGCACTTGTAGTTCCAGCTACTTGGGTGACTGAGGCAGGAGGATTGCTTGCGCCTCAGGAGTTTGAGTCCAGCCTGGACAACATAGCAAGATTCCTATCTTAAAAAAATAATAAATAAAATAAGCCTTTTAACAGTCTGGATCACTCAGAAGACTACACATTAATATGTCCTAAAAGTGCCCCCTAAAATCATCCTTTTAAAAACACACCAGGTTTCTAATCTTGTGGTTTAGGATCTACTTCTGTGCTTTAGAAACTCATTTCCCTCGTCTGCTATGATTTTCTGGCGGTGGAGTGCTTCTTGGATTTTGAATCCTGAGGACTGAATCCATCCCTCAGTTCTGGTGCCCAGATGCCCAGGCTGGGCAGAAACACCAAGCCCTCTACTTCCTTCTCAAGGTTCCCTTCTGGCTGTCCCAGTGCGTTCACCTGGCTGCTGTCATACTTCATTCAGGGGGAGTCTGGAGCAGAAAGACAGGTTCTGGTCCTCTGAGAAGCCAACGGTGGATATGAGACCATTAGTACTGACTGACATACAGCACAGCAGCTGTTACAGGGTCATTCTTATATCCCTAGTAGGCTGAAATGGGGGGAAGAGAGAAACGGACTGGCTGGGCTGCACAGCTCCTTCGGCTACACTCCTGCGAGAACAGAACAACCTCACAGACACAGGCCACAGATGCCATGATCACACCTATTGATTTCAGTGAACATATGATAGTGTCAATCACTGATGTCTGATCTGGGGTGGTGGGAAATTTCAGGTTCAGTTTTGTGATTTGCCATTCCATTCTTTCCTACTACTGCATTTCTCTCTCTTTTTAAGTCGGTGGAGTCTGACAGAAGGAAAAATATGCAGGGGAAATATTGGGCACATCATGCGAATTATCATATATCACAAGATATGACAGAAACCAAAAGGCAAAGTTTGTTTTCATCAAAATAGTCTTAGATCAATTTCTTCTCATAGTTTTCTTGCCTTTGTTAGAGTTTCCCTTCAGATTGGCAAAGATTCAGGCAGGGTTCCCTAATGGTATGATTTAGAATTAAAAAAATATTTATTGATAATGTCTCCTTTAAAAATGTTTGGTAATCCCAACTAATCATCCAAAATGCAAACTGTAAACACAACAACAGCAAAAGAGTAACAACTGAGTGAGTAAGC
>NW_007260602.1:124790-135054 GCF_000164805.1 Carlito syrichta
CCAACAACACCACTGCCTAAGGACATGCTGCCCACACAGGCAAACAGGAAACCTCTCTCTTCTTTCAGTGACACACTTACACTCCCTAACAACTTCGAACCAAGGCAGCTTCCATCACATGCTCTGTTTAGTCGCCCATGACATTAGTGGGCTATCAAACCAGTAACAATGCATTTTACAAGGCAGTCAAACGAAATAAGAGAACTTGGCTACTGAAGCATTATGGCTATACTGAACTATTCAAATAGCCTGGAAAGCCCAAAATAAAGCATCATAAAATTATTCACCAAGTTTCCCTCTAAAAGGTTTGACACAAGGGTGTGAAATTTCTCACATCTGCTAAATCCACTTAATGAATGTGGAAATTTACAAAAACCATGTAAGGAATACTTTTACCTCCAGGAAAGATAAAAGCAGGATAGGAGAATACATTTTTACACAAAGCAGAATGTGCTTTCATAGACCAATTATTGGAAGAAAGGTTATGGCCAGATCCCCTTATTTCTAATATCCAAGAGTTTGCTTTTAAACTCAACTAAATTCAGTAAATAAACATCAAAGATAACCCAGTGAAAAATGGCCCAGGGCACCTGACAGTGGCTGAATGTAAAGCTGCCCACGACAGGACCTGGATTAGTGAGGATCTCAAGAGGAACACGTGGGAGTCAGCAGCATTGCTGAAGGGGAGATGGAGGTTTTCAGTAGAGGGCAAGAGTGAGTGTGGGAAGAAAATGGCGGAAAACAGTGGGGAAAAAAGCCAGTGGGCCACTGAAGAGGATGTAAAAGATACTGGTGCAGCAAACTATGCTGGAAAATATAAGGAAGATTAGGGGAAAGACTGCTCAGAAGAGATGATCTGGATGTTCAAGAACCTTCTCCAGAGCCCACGTGTAGATTTATGGTGATAACTTTGAGGGTAACCTTCTTATCCCAAATTTCTTCTCTCTGTTCACCCTGTATTTTCATAATAAAAGTCATATTCTGGAGTGGCCATGAAGTTAAACAAATGGACCATTAAGCCGGGCATGGTGCCTCATGCTTGTAATCCCAGCATTTTGGGAGGTGGAGGCGAGAAGACTGCCTGAGCCCACAGGTTTGAGACCAGCCTGGACAACTTGGTGAGACCTCATCTTTACAATAAATAAAAAAATTAGTCAGCTGTGGTGGCACACACCTGTAGTTCCAGCTACTGGAAGACTGAGGAGCAAGGA
Organism: Carlito syrichta; assembly: GCF_000164805.1. Taxonomy (NCBI): domain Eukaryota; kingdom Metazoa; phylum Chordata; class Mammalia; order Primates; family Tarsiidae; genus Carlito; species Carlito syrichta. The sequence goes on from NW_007260602.1 coordinate 126,002, forward strand.
TGCCTGAGCCCAGGAGGTCGAGGCTGCAGCAGCCATGAGCTTATCACTGAGCTCCAGTCTGGGTGACAAAGTGAGACTCCAATTCAATAAATAAATAAAGGACCAATAAACTTTTCCTAAGAAGAATTTTCCATACATCAAACCTTACTGAATTTTCTAAAATATTCCAGATGCTGAGACAGTAAGCATTATGTTCAGGTGTCAGAACGCTTTTACCTGAACAAGACTTACCATGTTCTGTGTTCTCAAAGTCCTAGTGTATTCATCAGCTGGCGTAGACTGCAAATTAGCATAAAAATGGATTTCCTTCCAAGCTTGAAGGGCCAAGTTTTCTTGAGAAAGGAACAAGGCTCCTGCCTGGCCCCATTACAAGCCAGTGCTGCACACCCCTGGGTCTTTGTTCTCTCTCACTTGACTGTTCTTGGCTCAGACAGGCTGGAATTTGGCTTAACAGCAGGGATCACCTGGACAAATCCACAAGGACCAGTATGAGCATAGTAAGTCCCCTACATATGAACCTTCAAGTTACACATTTTAACAATGCCCACCTGTGGTTTATGTATTATTTCTCTCCACCAGGTGTCAGTACAGTCCATTAAATACATATGGTACTATACAGTCAATTGTGTTAGTTGGGTACCTAGGCTGTGTTGAACTTAAATCAATTGGACTTAGGCGCTCTCAGAACAGAACTTGTTTGTATGTTAGGGACTTCCTGCATACCCTTCTAGTAGAAAAATAGCATTTCCAAGATCTTCATGAACGGGTGAATAGGGTCTTTTAAACTTATCTTTTGGCCAGAAGATGTAGCTCATGCCTGTAACCTTCAGCACTTTGGGAGGCTGAGGCAGGAGGACTGCTAGAGGACAGAAGTTTGAAGCCAGCTGGGCAACATAGCAAGACCTCATCTCTACAAAAAAATCAAGAACTTAGCTAGGCATGGTGGCATGCACCAGCTACTTGGAAGACTGAGGCCAGGGGGTTGAGGCTGCAGTGAACCGTGATGGCACCAATGCACTACAGTCTGAGTGACAGAGTGAGATTCCTAACTAAAAAAAAAAAAATCAAGAAAACCTCAAAACTTTTTTTAAGTCAGAGTCTCACTCTGATGCTCCGGCTGGAGTGCAATAGCACACTCACAGCCATCACAGCCTCAACCTGCTGGGTTTAGGTGAACCTTCTGCCTCAGTCTTCCAAATAGCTGGAACTACAGGCATGTGCCACCATGCCCAGCTAATTTTTTTGACTTATTGTAGAGATGAGGTTTCGCCATGTTGCCCAGGCTGGTCTCCAACCTGTGGACTCAGGCAATCCTCCCACCTCCACCTCCCAAAGTGTTGGGATTATAGGCGTGAGACACTGTGCTCGGCCTAAAACTTATCTTTTAAGTAAAGAAGTTTCATAATAGCCTCAACTTGGGCAATTCAAATCCATGCTGGCTAATCTAATCAAGTTTTATGGTCAATTTGTTCAGGCACTAAAAAAATAAAAACCTTAAACTTTAGAGCAGATGACCCCTAAATCTCTCTCTTTTTGTTTTGTTTCAGCAATGACCTGGGGATCTAGATATTATCAACCACATTTGGAAGTGCATGTGCGTGCATGCATGTATATGTGTGTATGTGGTATAGCCAGGAAAGTCTCACTTTAAAAAGTCTATTACTTATGAAGTAATTTGAAAAGGATAATGGGAAGGGAGAATGAATAAAATGAGTAATTTGAGCTTTTTAAATGAGTAATTTGAGCTTTTTGTGGTGAAATAAGATTTAAAATAAATTTAATATGCTAAATAATGAAAATGGTATAGACTTCTAGGACCCTGTTATGTGATTGCCTTCTGAATCAATGGAGAAAGAAATTCAACTTTTTCTTGTATATCCTGGCAGAACCACCAACTGCAACATTAAGAAACAAGCCTCTTTAGCCTGGTGTGATGGTACGCACTTGTAGTTCCAACTACTTGGGCGACTGAGGCAGGAGGATTGCTTGTGCCTCAGGAGTTTGAGTTCAGCCTGGACAACATAGCGAGATCCTTATCTTAAAAAAATAATAAATAAAATAAGCCTTCTAACAGTCTGGATCACTCAGAAGACTACACATTAATATGTCCTAAAAGCGCCCCCCTAAATCATCCCTTTAAAAATCACACCAGGTTTCTAATCTTGTGGTTTAGGATCTACTTCTGTGCTTTAGAAACTCATTTCCCTTGTCTGCTGTGATTTTCTGGTGGTGGAGTGCCTCTTGGACTTTGAATCCTGAGCACTGAATCCATCCCTCAGTTCTGGTGCCCAGATGCCCAGGCTGGGCGGAAACACCAAGCCCTCTACTTCCTTCTCAAGGTTCTCTTCTGGCTGTCCCAGTGCATTCACCTGGCTGCTGTCATACTTCATTCAGGGGGAGTCTGGAGCAGAAAGACAGGTTCTGGAAAGGTTCTGGTCCTCTGAGAAGCCAACGGTGGATATGAGACCATTAGTACTGACTGACATACAGCATAGCAGCTGTTACAGGGTCATTCTTATATCCCTAGTAGGCTGAAATGGGGGGAAGAGAGAAACAGACTGGCTGGGCTGCACAGCTCCTTCGGCTGCACTCCTGCGAGAACAGAACAACCTCACAGACACAGGCCACAGATGCCATGATCACACCTATTGATTTCAGTGAACATATGATAGTGTCAATCACTGATGTCTGATCTGGGGTGGTGGGAAATTTCAGGCTCAGTTTTGTGATTTGCCATTCCATTCTTTCCTACTACTGCATTTCTCTCTCTTTTTAAGTCGGTGGAGTCTGACAGAAGGAAAAATATGCAGGGGAAACATTGGGCACATCATGCGAATTATCATATATCACAAGATATGACAGAAACCAAAAGGCAAAGTTTGTTTTCATCAAAATAGTCTTAGATCAATTTCTTCTCATAGTTTTTCTTGCCTTTGTTAGAGTTTCCCTTCAGATTGGCAAAGATTCAGGCAGGGTTCCCTAATGGTATGATTTAGAATTAAAAAAATATTTATTGATAATGTCTCCTTTAAAAATGTTTGGTAATCCCAACTAATCATCCAAAATGCAAACTGTAAACACAACAACAGCAAAAGAGTAACAACTGAGTGAGTAAGCAGACTATGAACAGGTGACAAACTAAGCAAGAGTGCAGGAGGGAGCAACAGGGAATGGAAGACAGGCACACATGTGTGCTACGACGGTGGCCATGAGTGAGGAAGTAATCTCATTTGGACCTCAGCGATTTCAATGCAACCATTTAGGAAACCTCTGGGCCAAATGCTAACACACATGAGGAATGGATGAGCCTTCTTTGTGAGCATGCTCAGCATGTTGGCATGGAAACAAGGAAGCACAGAAGCTCTGTAGTCACAATGGATGACTACCATTTCTAGGATGCAGAGAAACTTTCTTTCTGGTCCCTAGGTACACCATATATTGTTTTTCCATGCTTTTCTTGACCCTGGAGGACTGCAACTGCTGTTCCAAAATCCCCAAAGAAAGCTCTTGACAAAAAATTAGAGAAAAAACAAAAACAAACAAAAACAAAAGCAAAAAAACCACAGTAGCAGTAACACTGGGTTTGCTGGAATGCCCCCTCCCGCTGTCTTGGCCTACAATTTTCTTCTGGGCGCCTCCAACAGGAATGGTTAAGTTTTACCAATCCACTTGGTAAAGCCAGCACGAACTTCACTCCCAAAATCACAGAGCTGGAGTGGATGGGGTGAGGGTATGTATGCGTAAGTATGTGCGGCTCTGGGGATCTGGATACTGCCCTCACTTTGTAACCCTTGCCCAGAACACTGGGATAGCTTCCACTGGAGAGACTCCACGGGAACTCTAGAAGTGTCATTAAATACTCAGTTCACCAAGGTTGACCACCTCCATTGTCATAGGATGATGCAGCATCTGCAGAAGCGCTGTCTGCTGCCCCCTACTGATGGGGGTGGAGTGACAGGTGCGAAGTAGGCGTGGACTTTAATATTGGGTAAATGGGTCTGAAACAAGACAAAAACATTACTAAGAGAGAGGGCGTAAACAGAAAAAGCAATGTGCTTCTCAGAAAAACCACCAAGGGGCTGAACAAACATGAAAGCAGGGCAGATGCTGAGCACTGCTCAGGTTGCTGGAAGGCCTGGGGTTCCGCTTTGTTCCATCCTAGGTTGCTCCAAATGACCAGAACAATTCTAACTATGGTACCTATTTCCATAATAGCAAAACTGGAGGAAAATATCAACCAATTTCTTATCTTGCTTCAAGAAATCCCCAGGTGGATTCTTATAGTAGGAAGAAGCTATGTACGTTTAAAATTATTTTTTTGAGTCACTGGGAACAATGTTTTCTTTTATCCTAATAGTAGACAAAAACAAAAAAACAAAATCACTCATCATCCTCTTTTAACAACAAACTAATTATTTCTGAATTCTTTCTGTGTTCAATGCAGTGTGTTAGCTGCTAAGTGAGAGAGGTACAGAGGTGATCAGGATGGGGACCCTGCTCTTGGGTGCTTGGAGTCTAGACATGCATATAAATAGCTAAAGTGGGAAAGTGCCAAGTGACTTAAGAACATATAACAGATCCATCTTCCAAGGATTAAAAGATGTACAAGATTCCTGACAGCCAGGCAGGCCCAGGAGCCCTGGTGTGAGTAAGCTAGAAAAGAGGCTGTAGCTGACCTGTGGCTCGCCTTCTCTTTCGGTGGAGAAGAAATATGGCTGCAAAGGCTTCCCCAGTGCAGTTATTCTCTCAGTCCTCTATGACTGAAGGGGAAGGAGGAACTGAGGGCAAATGGAACCCAAGATGAGTTTTAGTATTCTTTTATTTGTTCAAGGCCATAAGGCCAACATAGATTTTGTAGTGGCTGGTGGTAAGGGCCTAACTAAGCACAGTGTCTTCCTACAGCAAGTGTGAAGCAGATGTTCCAATCGATGTCTGTTGAACGGAATAATCTTTTTGTTTGTTTGTTTTTGTTTTTTGTTTTTTCTGAGTTGGAGTCTCACTCTGTTGCCCAGACTGGAATGCAGTGGCACACTCCCCGCCACCGCAGCCTCGACCTTCCGCCTCGGCCTTCCAAATAGCTGGAATTACAGGTGCACGCTACCACGCCCGGCTAATTTTTGATTTATTATAGAGACAAGGTCTCACCAAGTTGGCCGGGTGGATCTCGAACCCAAAAGCTCAGGCAATCCACTCACCTCAGCCTCCCAAAGTGCTGGGATTACAGGCTGAGCCACCGAGCCTGGCCGGAATAATCTAACATAAAGATTCATCCAGCTTTTTATAACTTCTTTGCTGACAACCTGTCTTCTAATCATTTGGCTACACATGGGGCTCTTTATTATGGTGGATGAAGCAAAGGAAAAGAAAAAAATATACTTCTGTTTATTTGTTATCTTAAAAAATAACTCTAGGAAAAGGGTTTAATGTGAAAAGAAAATGCAAGTTAAATTAATTCTTAAATCTTATTTTACCAAATATTTTATGTTACTCCTTTCTTTCCTTTAGAACCAAAATGTGGTGTACTCTGGGTTGTTATTAAGTCCTGGACATTATTGGAGAGAGACTGCTGGGAGGAGACCTACTTTTCTTCTGTTAAACCCAAATTTCAAAATCCGAGAGACCACCAAAGAGCCAACTCTGATGCAAACACACAAGGGTCTTTATTCAGGCTCGAGTCTGGGCTCACGAACGAAGCCGGCTGTGGCTTCAGGGACAAGAGCCCCAATCCAGCATGGCAAGCAGTCTTTATACACCATTACAGAAGGAGGGGAAAGAACTCTAAACTTGGTTTTACATGATTGGGTAATCTCTCCTAATGGGTACGGGAACACTTGGTATTGGTAGGTGCCTTTCGTGGGCTTCAACCTGACTGCCCGTGATTGACAGAAACCCACCCAACGGGCAGAGTGGAATGTCAGATAAGTAGGTTCATACAGTCACTGCATATAAATTAACCTGAGCAAGCAGGCAGATTACTAGCGTCTCCAAGTCTGCAGCAAAGGAATGTCTGAAAGGGGCTTATCGCTTTAACATTTACATCCCGTTGTAAAAGCAGAAGTCAGCATGGCAATTGGGACTAACAATGCTTAACCCAAGAGTTCTAAATACAAACACTACTTAAGACATTATATAATTACACAATCAGTCGCTACCCGGCACCCGACATATGCCTAATTCTATGGGGTCTGAGGTAGGATTTAAAGTACTAAGATTTCATAAAGTACAAGGAACATGAGGTAGGGATATATAAAATATAGTGAACTAAACACTACTTTTACAGCAAGTATGATTTTTAAGTTTCTTGATTTCTTGGGTCTCTCACTTCCCTTTGTGGGTACTTTGCCACCAAATTTCCATCTGGAACCACAGGATAAAACCATCTACCCTTACATTTGCCCTGTGTTTTTTCCCTGCTAAATGTCCAAGTAAATATAAATATCACAGGAATCTAAATCTGAAAGAAAAAAAAAAGAAGAAAGAAGAAAAGAAAAAGAAGAAAAGAAAACACCAGAGCTGGAGAATTATGCAGCCATCTTTACCCTGAGTCTTTTGATTCCAGCCCGCGTGATTTGCTGGCAGTCATAGAGTTCTGTCCACTCCAGGCTGTGACAGCTCTTCAAGTGCTCCAGGGATGCATCTGTGATTAGTGGGCAGTTGTCCAGCTCAATCACCTCCAACTGGTCATGGGCGCAGGCTCCATTCCCCAGGTAATGAATTCCATCGTCTGTGGTCAGCTCACAGTGAGACAGACTCTGCAGCCAAATAGAACAAGGAAGCAAGCTGAAATGTCTTCTGGCATTCCTCTAGCCAAAGGCTTATGTAAAACCAGAAAGAAGACCTTTCAGTGTTTGATTTTGATGCAAATAGAGCCATCACTAGATCCGTAGGGTGAAACGAAGAAAACACACTAGAGTTGCTGAGTTTATGCTTTTGGCAATCAATAATTGATGCTTTCATGTGTAGGACTCTAAATACATTTTATAAATTAACATAATGACTTTGAACTAGTTCACAAACAAAGAAGGCAGTCTTTAAAATTACCCGTATCTCAAATTAACACTTTTCTTCTCTACAGGGACAAGTGGGGATCAAGCTTTTCGTAGAGTTTTCTGGAATTTGAACTAAATATTGAATATTTGGTACAAGGGCATGCCCCAACAATTAACTAACTGAAGACAATCTTTATAGCTGTCAGGTGTGATCATCTCATCACATAATCTCTTCATCAATTTACCTGTAAACCCTTATTCTGGGAAACTCGGAACTCTTGACTCAGTTTTGAATAGTTCTGTGAGAAAAGTACTTCCACCAAAAGTGAGCCTAGATACAGAAGTGTCAACCAGAATGCCTTCCTACAGCATCACTGAAAGTAGTAGCAAGAACTCTCCCTAAGAAAACCTTGACTGCTTCTGTTTTATAAGAATATGTGGTTCCAAGAAGAAGCACATTGTATTTTAGGCCATCTCATTCCCTGGATCTTGGGAAATGTAAACTTCATTCAGGATGGAGTGTAAGTCATCTGGGAGCGAGAACTCATACTCTTCGTGTCAGTTTTTGACCTCCAAACATAGATACAGAAAACATTCAGCTTTTCCAGTTTCTATCTATCTCAGTCTGCCATTTCACTCAGGTCCTCACTTGGTCCTTAGTAAGAAGGCAATTTAGACAAGCATCCTTTCCTAAAGTGGTAGCCTGACACTAAGAAGAAAGTAAGAGCTGAGTTCTTTAACTACAGCACTCGCTTCCGATTAAATCCAATAAACACACAAAACTTTGAAAGTCAAACTCACCAATACTTGAAGTCGAGGACAGTGTATAGAAAATTGTATTAATGTGCTATCTGTTATCTGAAAGAAGCATGTAAGTTTATTTTAGGTATAATTCCATATAAAATCATGGGTCATAATTTATTCCTGACTATATTTCTAGTCTAGACATCTTGATAAGCAATCATCAAATAACAGAATCTTTTTTTTTTTTTTTTTTTTGAGTAGGAGTCACACTCTGTTGCCCAGGCTGGAGTTCTGTGGCATGCTCACAGCCACCTCAGCTTCAACTGCTGGGCTTAGGTGATCCTTCCACCTCAGCCTTCCAAGTAGCTGGAACTACAGGCGTGTGCTACCACTCTCGGCTTATTTTTGATTTATTGTAGAGATGAGGTCTCGCCAAGTTGCCCAGGCTGGTCTCGAACCACTGGACTAAGGCAATCCTCTTGCCTGTGCCTCCCAAAGTACTGGGATTATAAGTGCAAGCCACTACACCTGGCAAATATCAGAATCTTGAGGTTTAAATCCCATTGGCTACCCAAACCCATTCTATAAGAAGCCACCCAGGTTAGGCTTGAACACATATAGTCAACTCTAGTCTTCATCGTTGGAAAGCTGTGTTCAAAATTTTGTTTTGTTTGTGAAATGAATAAAAATCTGTTAATCTGTCCCCTTGGTAGGCAGGCACAGTGGTTTATTCCTGGAGCTCCAGCTACGAGGGAGGCTGAGGTGGGAGGATTGCTTGAGGTCAGGATTCAAGACCAGCCCAGACAATATAGCAAGACCCCAATCTTAAAAAAAGAAAGAAATCTGTCCCTTGGAACTTCTACTCATTGGACTCTGTTCTACTACCTTAGAACTGTCACAGAAAAGAATCAGAAGAAAATGCTCCATGAAAAAAACATTAGCACATCCTCAACTTTTAGATATTTGTCCCACTTTTAAATAAGACACGCAACAACTCAGGGTTGATAACCTGGGCATTAGCTACTTCTCCAAGGGTGGCAGGCAGGTGCTGCTGAAATCTGGGATAACTGTGAGCACTAAGGCAGGAAAAACATTCTTTCACAGTTATGTTAGGACTGAAAGTCCATCGGACCCCCTGTGCTTCTTTTCAAATTCTTCTCCAACTCTGAGATTATTATTTTTTCCTACTCCACATAGCTTTACAGAGGCTAAGAATTGGCAGAGAAAGGGAGAAAAGCAGACAGCATGTCCATTCAGAAGGACCAACACTGGAAAGGACATAGAGGATATATAGGTGTACCCAAGAGACAAATGAATATG
>NW_007260602.1:135074-176701 GCF_000164805.1 Carlito syrichta
TGATCAGGATGGGGACTCTGCTCTTGGGTGCTTGGAGTCCAGACGTGCACATAAACAGCTAAAGTGGGAAAGTGCCAAGTGACTTAAGAACATATAACAGTTCCATCTTCCAAGGATTAAAAGATGTACAAGATTCCTGACAGCCAGGCAGGCCCAGGAGCCCTGGTGTGAGTAAGCTAGAAAAGAGGCTGTAGCTGACCTGTGGCTTGCCTTCTCTTTCAGTGGAGAAGAAATATGGCTGCAAAGGCTTCCCCAGTGCAGTTATTCTCTCAGTCCTCTATGACTGAAGGGGAAGGAGGAACTGAGGGCAAATGGAACCCAAGATGAGGTTTAGTATTCTTTTATTTGTTCAAGGCCATAAGGCCAACATAGATTTTGTAGTGGCTGGTGGTAAGGGCCTAACTAAGCACAGTGTCTTCCTACAGCAGGTGTGAAGCAGATGTTCCAATCGATGTCTGTTAAGCAGAATAATCTTTTTGTTTGTTTGTTTTTGTTTTTTGTTTTTTTTGAGTTGGAGTTTCACTCTGTCGCCCAGACTGGAGTGCAGTGGCACACTCTCGGCTACCGCAGCCTTGACCTGCTGGGCTCCGGCGATCCTTCCGTCTCAGCCTTCCAAGTAGCTGGAACTACAGGTGCGCGCTACCACGCCCGGCTAATTTTTGATTTATTATAGAGACAAGGTCTCGCCAAGTTGGCCGGGTGGATCTCGAACCCGCAAGCTCAGGCAATCCACTCGCCTTGGCCTCCCAAAGTGCTGGGATTACAGGCTGAGCCACCGAGCCCGGCTGGAATAATCTAACATAAAGATTCATCCAGCTTTTTTACAACTTCTTTGCTGACAACCTGTTTTCTAATCATTTGGCTACACATGGGGCTCTTTATTATGGTGGATGAAGCAAAAGAAATGGAAAAAATATAATTCTGCTTCATTTGTTGTTTTAAAAAATAACTCTAGGAAAAGGGTTTAATGTGAAAAGAAAATACAAGTTAAATTAATTCTTAAATCTCATTTTACCAAATATTTTATGCTATTTCTTTCTTTCCTTTAGAACCAAAATGTGGTGTGCTCTGGGTTGTTATTAAGCCCTGGACATTATTGGAGAGAGACTACTGGGAGGAGACCTACTTTTCTTCTCTTTGTGGGTACTTTCCCACCAAATTTCCATCTGGAACCACAGGATAAAACTATCTACCCTTACATTTGCCCTGTATTTTTTCCCTGCTAAATGTCCAAGTAAATATGAATATCACAGGAATCTAAATCTGAAAAAAAAAAAGAAAGAAGAAAAGAAAAAGTGCTGAAAACACCAGAGCTGGAGAATTATGCAGCTATCTTTACCCTGAGTCTCTTGATTCCAGCCCGTGTGATTTGCTGGCAGTCATAGAGTTCTATCCTCTCCAGGCTGTGACAGCTCTTCAAGTGCTCCAGGGATGCATCTGTGATTAGTGGGCAGTTGTCCAGCTCAATCACCTCCAACTGGTCATGGGCGCAGGCTCCATTCCCCAGGTGACGAATTCCATCGTCTGTGATCAGCTCACAGTGAGACAGACTCTGCAGCCAAATAGAACAAGGAAGCAAGCTGAAATGTCTTCTGGCATTCCTCTAGCCAAAGGCTTATGTAAAACCAGAAAGAAGACCTTTCAGAGTTTGATTTTGATGCAAATAGAGCCATCACTAGATCCATAGGGTGAAACGAAGAAAACACACTAGAGTTGCTGAGATTATGCTTTTGGCAATCAATAATTGATGCTTTCATGCGTAGGACTCTAAATACATTTTATAAATTAACATAATGACTTTGAACTAGTTCACAAACAAAACAAGGCAGTCTTAAAAATTACCCCTATCTCAAATTAACACTTTTCTTCTCTACAGGGACAAGTGGGGATCAAGCTTTTCATGGAGTTTTCTGGAATTTGAACTAAATATTGAATATCTGGTACAAGGGCATGCCCCAACAGTTAACTAACTGAAGACAATCTTTATAGCTGTCAGGTGTGATCATCTCATTACATAATCTCTTCATCAATTTTCCTTTAATCCCTTATTCTGGGAAACTTGGAACTCTTGACCCAGTTTTGAATAGTTCTGTGAGAAAAGTACTTCCACCAAAAGTGAGCCTAGATACAGAAGTGTCAACCAGAATGCCTTCCTACAGCATCACTGAAAGTAGTAGCAAGAAATCCCCCTAAGAAAACCTTGACTGCTTCTGTTTTATAAGAATATATGGTTCCAAGAAGAAGCACATTGTATTTTGGGCCATCTCATTCCCTGGATCTTGGGAAATGTAAACTTCATTCAGGATGGAGTGTAAGTCATCTGGAAGTGAGAACTCATACTTTTCGTGTCAGTTTTTGGCCTCCAAACATAGATACAGAAAACATTCAGCTTTTCCAGTTTCTGTCTATCTCAGTCTGCCATTTCACTCAGGTCCTCCCTTGGTCCGTAGTAAGAAGGCAATTTAGAGAAGCATCCTTTCCTAAAGTGGTAGCCTGACACTAAGAAGAAAGTAAGAGCTGAGTTATTTAACTACAGTACTCGCTTCCGATTAAATCCAATAAACACATAAAACTTTGAAAGCCAAACTCACCAATACTTGAAGTCGAGGACAATGTATAGAAAGTTGTATTAATGTGCTATCTGTTATCTGAAAGAAACATGTAAGTTTATTTTAGGTATAATTCCATATAAAATCATAGGTAATAATTTATACCTGACTACATTTCTAGTCTAGACATCTTGATGAGCAATCATCAAATAACAGAATCTTTTTTTTTTTTTGAGTAGGAGTCACACTCTGTTGCCCAGGTTGGAGTGCAGTGGCATGCTCACAGCCACCTCAGCTTCGACCTGCTGGGCTCAGGTGATCCTTCCACCTCAGTCTTCCAAGTAGCTGGAACTACAGGCGTGTGCTACCACTCCCGGCTTATTTTTGATTTATTGTAGAGATGAGGTCTCGTCAACTTGCCCAAGCTGGTCTCGAACCACTGGACTAAGGCAATCCTCTTGCCTGTGCCCCTCAAAGTACTGGGATTATAGGTGCAAGCCACTACACCTGGCAAATATCAGAATCTTAAGGTTTAAATCCCATTGGCTACCCAAATCCATTCTATAAGAAGCCACCCAGGCTAGGCTTGAACACATATAGTCAACTCTAGTCTTCATCGTTGGAAAGCTGTGTTCAAAATTTTGTTTTGTTTGTGAAATGAATACAAATCTGTTAATCTGTCCCTTTGGTAGACAGGCACAGTGGTTTACTCCTGGAGCTCCAGCTATGAGGGAGGCTGAGGTGGGAGGATTGCTTGAGGTCAGGATTCAAGACCAGCCCAGACAATATAGCAAGACCTCAATCTTAAATAAAGAAAGAAATCTGTCCCTTGGAACTTCTACTCATTGGACTCTGTTCTACTACCTTAGAACTGTCACAGAAAAGAATCAGAAGAAAATGCTCCATGAAAAAAACAGAACATCCTCAACTTTTAGATATTTGTCCCACTTTTAAATAAGACACGTAACAACTCAGGGTTGATAACCTTGGCATTAGCTACTTCTCCAAGGGTGGCAGGCAGGTGCTGCTGAAATCTGAGATAACTGTGAGTACTAAGGCAGAAAAAACATTCTTTCACAGTTATGTTAGGACTGAAAGTCCATCAGACCCCCTGTGCTTCTTTTCAAATTTTTCTCCAACGCTGAGATTATTATTTTTTCCTACTACACATAGCTTTATAGAGGCTAAGAATTGGCAGAGAAAGGGAGAAAAGCAGACAGCATGTCCATTCAGAAAGACCAACACTGGAAAGGACATAGAGGATATATAGGTGTACCCAAGAGACAAATGAATATGAACAAGTTCTAGTTTAGGAAGCACTTACAGCTGCTAAGTAGTGTCTCCACAAGTAACTAAAAAAAAGTGACCCTTACTGTTAGAGAAGTATTTTCCCTTCTTTATTTTTACCATCAGAAAATTAATTGCTCTAACTTCCTTTTTGGAGTCTCCCCTTCAAAATTGCTCCCCAATAAATTAATAATCTCAAAGTTCTAAAACTGGTAACAAGAAATTGCTGTTGGGGTCAGGCGCGGTGGCTCACGCCTATAATCCCAGTACTTTGGGAGGCCGAGGTGAGAGGATTGCCTGAGTCTGCAGGTTCGAGATCAACCTAGGCACCTTGGCAAGACTTCATCTCTACAATAAATCAAAAAATTAGCTAGGCGTGGGGGCGCATGCCTGTAGTTCCAGCTAATTGGAATGCTGAGGCAGAAAGTTCGCCTGAGCCCAGCAGGTTGAGGCAGCAGTGGCCGGGAGCATGCCACTGCCCTCCAGCCTGGGTGACAGAGTGAGAGTCCAACTCAACAAAAAAAAGAAATTGCTGATAAGGAGGCCAGTCTGCCCTAAGGGCAGAGTTCATGTAGTCAGTCTCCCATGCTAATGATCCAGTAAAGCTAAAAACAAAGCCTGCTACATAGATCCATGTGATGGGGCCTTAATTATTACTAGCATCATACCTCTGTAGGTCTAAGGAAATATGTTAACATTTTTAAGGCCTGAATGGCTCGGGCCTTCTTTCTCTTTAATGACAACCTAATTGACGGCATTTATTTCTATGGTTCTTGGTTACATATATGAAGAACACCTCTGCCTGGAAGGCACCTCAATGGACGGAGGACTATCAAAGCTGCCAGGCACTACTGCGTCCCACACTAGGGTAGGGGCACCAGACATTCTGATGTACATGTGCTATCTATGTTTCTATCACACTGCACTTCTGAATTAAAACCTAAAATCTTACCTGAACACACTCTTCCAGGTCCATCTTTTCAAGCTCATGGCAATTCTACAAAGTACAAAACCAAACATTCTAGTACAAACATTTAAAACGGTAAAAGGTAGTATTAAATATACTGATAAGTTCTTACTGTTTCAAAATTGGTGTCATTCTAATGTCACTGTCTATCTTATTCCACTAATTATACATTGTAAAAGGCTTTGATTCGAGTGAAATTTCTCAATTATTCCACATTTAAAGTATCAAATATCTTAAAAGTCCAGGGGAAGCCGGCCTCGGTGGCTCAGCTTGTAATCCCACGCCTTTGGGAGGCTGAGGTGAGTGGACTGTCTGAGCCCGTGGGTTCAAGACCTGCCTGGGCAGCGAGACCTCATCTCTACAATAAATCAAAAACATTAGCTGGGTGTGGTAGTGCACGCCTGTAATTCCAGCTACTTGGAAGGCTGAGGCGGAAGGATCGCCGGAGTCCAGCAGGTCGAGGCTGCGGTGGCTGGGAGCAGCCACTGCACTCCAGTCTGGGCGACAGAGTGAGACTCCAACTCAAAAAAAAAAAAAAAAGTCCAGGGAATAGCCATGCATGGTGGCTCACGCCTGTAATTCCAGCATTTTGGGAGGCTGAGATAAGAGGATCTCCTGAGTTCAGGGGCTTAAGACTAGCCCGAGCAACTTGGCGAGACCTCGTCTCTACAATGAATCAAAAAAAATTAGCCAGGCATGGTGGCGTATACCTGTGGCTCCAGCTACTTGGAAAGATCACCTGAACCCAGCAGGTTGAGGCTGGAGTGGCTGTGAGCGTGCCACTGCACTCCAGCCTGGGCGACAGAACGAGAATCTGACTCAAAAAAAAAAAGAAGTCCAGGGGAATAAATTCATTGAGCTTAATACTGGGCTAATGCAGAGATGCTTTCAAACATAAATAATGTAATGAACTTTGTTTCTAGTCAGGCTCAATGGCTCCAGCCTATAATCCCAGCACTTTGGGAGGCCGAGGCAAGAGGATTGCCTGAGCCCAGGGTTTGAGACCAGTCTGGGCAACTTGGTGAGACTTCATCTCTATAATAAATCAAAAAATTAGCCAGGTGAGGTGGTGCACGGTTGTAGTTCTAGCTACTTGGAAGGCTAAGGCAGAAAGATCGCCTGAGTCCAGCAGGTCGAGGCTGTGGTAGCTGTGAGTTTGCACTCCAGCCTGAGACTCTGACACAGAAAAAAAGAAAAAAGAAAGAAAACTGTTTCTTTGGGAGGGAGGAACTAAGTTTTATGTCCTCTTTTCATTGTGCCATGTCCTGCTCCCACCCAATTAGTACTCCATCTATCTGCCTGAAAGCAAACAACGTTCTCCTTGTTAATTAATACTGGTCAAAGTATTTACTATCACTATACTACCACTATTACTATCGACACTATTGGTATACAGTGATTTACAAACCACGTCAAGTATAAAAATCTTTGGGAAAATACTATTATAGTGATTTAAAAACCACTCCAAATATTAAAATCTTCAGGAGAGTACAGAATGTCTCTTAAAATCTCTCTATGTAATACCTGACTTACGTGTTACTTTCAATATTACTCTCATTTACTAGTCACATACCAAATAACCAAGTGAGTTTCTTTCACAAAGTACCAGGAAATCCCTGCTTACTTTAATCAATCATTTTATGAAACTGTGGAGAATCAAGTCTCATGAAGGAGTGTCATGTTCTCCAACATGTCTGCATTTCCAGAGCAGCCCTTATTCTTACTGGGGTCAGTAGGTCTGTAGTTATAGCATGAGAATGTCCAGAAACAGTAGTCACAGATGAGTTCCTTCCATTTCACACCCCTAATTCTGTTATCATTCTTTATTTCCTTCGCTGCTCATTTTTCTGGAAAAAAATCCTAAAAAATTCCTATGGAAAAGCAAATGTATGGAACCTAGAGAAAATACTTACCCTGGCTAGAGTGGTAAAGCCCACATCTGTTAACTGAGAACATCTTGCAACTTCCAATATTCTGTTACAAAAAAAAAAAAAGCAAAAGTAAAGCTCTTGGTTCCTGAAAACTGGGTTCATTAAAACAGCAAGAATTTAAGAAAACAACCTCCTATCCCTAAAATCTCTATAATACAGAATGACATTAATAGCTAAGTAAGTCTGTATACAGATCTCGCCATTCATTTTCATGAAGTCATCATATAGTGATCCTGCAAATACTACATTTTGGGCTGATGCAATCAAAGAACACAGAAGAATATAACTGAAGCTTGTAGTTAATGCCAAAATGCATGAAATGCATTAAAAGCTTTCTTGATGGCATACTGCTTACCCCCAGAGGGCAGCCTGGTCCTAGAAAACAAAGGAAATGGAGATAAATACTCAAATTCAGTTCATCTGTGGCTGAAGGAAGTGATTTTCTTTCTCTGTTTAGATGTAGGTTCATTCAGATTTAAACAGCTCTTCAAAATGTGATATAGGGACCGCTCAATTACAAATCTATCCCAAATGCGAAGTTCCAGACTCATGAATGCTTCCTGCCTCCTCCCACAGGTTCCTAGGGAGACTGAGGGCAGGGCAGCTGTGCTGGTGCAGTTCTCTTGTTCGGCAACTGCTGGATAACAACCGAAAGACCAACACGGGACTGGGGAATGGGAACCCAAAGCAGCTCTTTTCTGAAGTGTGGTAAAATGGTACCAAAGAATGTATTTACATATAAAGTGGCTACAATCAAAGTTGTAAAAAAAAAAAAAATGAAAGCTAAAGTATAAGAAATCATTATACATTGAAAATCAATTAAAAATGAATACTCTATCGAATGGAAGAGCATGATCTGACTGAAACACAACTTTTGAGTGTCACTTTTTTTCTTTTGAGTTGGAGTCTCACTGTTGCCCAGACTGGAGTGCAGTGGCCGCCACCACAGCCTTGACCTGCTGGGCTCTGGCGATCCTTCCGCCTCAGCCTTCCAAGTAGCAGGAACTACAGGTGCGTGCTACATGCCCGGCTAATTTTTTTATTTATTGTAGAAATGAGGTCTCGCCAAGTTGCCCAGGCGGGTCTCAAACCCGCGGGCTCAGACAATCCATTCACCTCAGCCTCCCAAAGCGTGGGATTACAGCCTGAGCCACTGATCCTGACTGAGTGTCACATTTGAGAAACCCTTTCCATTCTAACACAGTGACCCACACGGGAAGATGGAGCTGAAGATCTCTCTCCCCAGAAAAGGATCACGTATTGCTTTTCTAGAGAGCGGCGTAGTCACCTCGCTAGCTCCCAAGGAGTACTATTCTCTCAGCTTTAGATGCTACTAATTTTGACCAGGCCTGTGATCTATTAAGAAATTTTTGATATTATAGGCAAAAGTTCTTTCAACAATTATGGCTAGGCCAAGTGACCATCAAAAAACAATTTCTGAAAGTTTCATTGCTTCACAATGATTATTATATGTAAGAAAAGAGGTTTTGGGGGCTCTGGAGCCAGACTGCCTGGTTTGAATCCTTGCTCCTATACCTACTAGCTCTGAGGCCTTGAGCAGGTTACTCAACCTCTTTGTGCTTCAGTTTTCTCATCTATAATATGGAGATGATAACAGTGCTCATATGGTGTTAAATGAATCAATATATCTGTAAAGCACCTAAAACAACACCTAACTTATAAGTACTGTATAAGTTTGTTTTAAAAAACAAAAAAGACAGACAGACTTGCTGGTATGAGCCTACAGTCCCAGTTACTCCAGAGGCTGAGGAAGAGGACCACTTGAGCTCAGTTGGTTGAGGCCAGCCTACACAACATTATGATACTCCATCTCAAAACAACAACTACAACAACAAAAATCCCAAAAACAGCATATGGAGATCATCCCTATTCATTACAAAATAGTGTGCTGTTGCTCTTATAGAACCAATATGGGTTTACATAATCAATATGAATTTAATTTCACATACACACTAACACCACATTCTTAGTCAACAGTCAATTCCATATTTAAGCAGAGGAGAAGCCACAGAGAAATAAGGTCGTTTTAAAAGATCTATCCAAGAGTTCCTCCTGTAAGGTTGTTTGCTCTTTGTACATACAGTATTCCCTGCTATGGACCTGGCACCATTACTGTAATATAAGTGACCTCAGAATGGGCCTTCAAAAACTTCTTTGAGAAAAGAAATATAAAACCATTAATAAGAGAAAATATCTTTCCTTCTTTCTCAAGTAATGAAATAAAATGTTTGTCTTCTAGTATGTATAGCAAGTAGTGGAAGGTGGGACTGTTACCCTTTAGTTCACGCCAATTACATGTAATCAAATGAGGCACAAGTCAAGTCGGTGGGCATCTAAAAAGGTCGGTGGTTCTGTAGTATCTACCTTCACATTTCAAAGTTCCAAGAATACATATAGGTGATGGAGGCTTTTCTTTCTTTTCCCTGATTTTTTTTTTTTTAGCTAAACAAGAAATGTTTACCTAAGCCGTGGGCAGTTCTGACCTAGAGCATTCAGGATGGCATCTGTGATGTTGGAGCAGCCAGAGGCACAGAGGGACTGTAATTTATGGCACCCTCTGCATATAGTAATGAGACCATCATCTGTGATTTGCTAAAAAACAAGAGAAAAAAATCCATAGACATTAGTATCTTAGCAGAAAAAAAAGAAAGAAAAAAATGTCATCTGTGTGAAAATAAGCACCAAAAAGAAACCAAGAGGGCTTTAATATTATTCAGACAGCAGACCTCAAAGAAAATGAACTTTGTTTCTTCCTTCCAGTTCCTTCTGATTTAGTTTGCAAGAGAATCTATACTCACTCTTGATGCAAAGAGAAGAAACTCTAATAGGATTCTGTTAAAAGCTATAATGGGATTCTAATGGGACTGGGAATAGCATGGGGCACATCATGGGGTAGGTTTATAATAATATAACTATTATAAATAATTTTATAACCCAGAACACAGATAAGGACAGCAGTATTTTAATAGTATAAACATATTTACAAGTTCAAATTGGTAGCAGTAAGTTAGTGAAAAAAAATGAAACTATGGATGATGGTTGCAATCTTGTATCATCTACATTATTCATTTGTTTCTATATTTTAGTTTTATAATATATAAAGAACACCCTACTGCATGCAAGGGAGAGCATATTAAAAAAAAAAGAGAGCCAGGATGGTGGCTCAGCCTGTAATCCCTCGCCTTTGGGAGGCTGAGGTGAGTGGATTGCCTGAGCTCGCGGGTTCACGACCTGCTTGGGCAACTTGGCGAGACCTCGTCTCTACAATAAATCAAAAATTAGCCGGGTGTGGTAGCGCATGCCTGTAGTTCCAGCTACTTGGAAGGCTGAGGTGGAAGGATCGCCGGAGCCCAGCAGGTCGAGGCTGCGGTGGCCGGGAACGGCCACTGCACTCCGGTCTGGGCGACTGAGTGAGACTCCAACTCAAATATAAATAAATAAATAAAAATACATCTTAATTTATGGAGAGAAACAATTGTGCCTAATCAAATATAATTTTGCACTATTTAAAGATTATGTTAAATTATCTTGTTTAAAGTGGAAAAGAACACACATATTCAAAGATGCTATGTGATTTTTTTTTTTTTTTTTTTTGAAATGGAGCCTCACTCCATTGCCCAGGCTGGAGTGCAGTGGCACACTCACAGTCACTCCAGTGTCGACTTGTTGGGCTCCGATGATCCTTCCGCCTCAACCTTCCATATCTGGCTACAGGCGCATGCCATCACACCTGGCTAATTTTTTATTTATTTTAGAGAGGAGGTCTCGTCAATTTAGCTGGATGATCTTGAACCCACGGGCTCAGGACATCCACTCGCCTCGGGCTCCCAAGGTGCTGGATTACAGGCTGAGCCACAGAGCCAGGCCTATGTTTTTAAAAATGTTACAAGTGGCTGGGCCTGGTGGCTCACACCTATTCAAGTTCTTGGAGAGACAAAAGAGGGAGGGAGGATCACTTGAGCCCAGCAGTTTGAGAACAGCCTGAGCACCAGAGCAACATCCTGTCTCCACAAAAAATAAAAATTAGCCAGGAATGGTGGCCTGTGCCTGTAGTCCCAGCTACTTAAGAGGTTGAGGTCAGAATATCACTTGATCCCAGGAGTACAAGGCCAGCTGGGCAAGAGTGAGAACTCATCTCAAAAAACAAAAAAGAAAGTTACACATAAGCATCTTAATGTGGCAAATACTATCAGCACTTCAATCAGAATCATTAATTTTGTGTAGGCTTAAAAATAAAGCTCTCCTGATAACAGTTTAATCAACTACTGTCCTTAAGTTGCAAGGACAACTGAAAAAAGAAAACCAACAAACTTTTAATATCTACATGCTTATATCAGCATGTTCTCAATATTATGCAACTGAAATAAATACAGATTTTTTTTTTTTTTTTGAGTTGGAGTCTCACTCTGTCACCCAGACTGGAGGGCAGTGGCCACTCCCGGCCATGCAGTCTCGACCTACTGGGTTCAGGCAATCCTTCTGCCTCAGCCTTCCAGGTAGCTGGAACTACAGGCCTGCGCTACCACGCCCGGCTAGTTTTTGATTTATTGTAGAGACGAGGTCTCACCAAGTTGCCCAGGCGGGTCTCGAACCCGGGCTCAGGCAATCCACTCGCCTCGGCCTCCCAAAGCCCAAAGTGCTGGGATTACAGGCTGAGCCACCGAGCCCGGCCCAGATTTTTAAAATTGCATGCTATGGCAGATAATAATGAGGATAAAATAATGTAGCGTGTGTGTGTGTGTGTGTGTGTGTGTGTGTGTGTGTGTGTACCCGAAGAAGTGTCACACAGATGGGGTTTTGCTGTTGTTTGTTTGTATTAAGAGACAGGATCTCACTCTCTGCCACCCAGGCTGAAATGCAGTGGCATGATCACAGCTCAATGCAGCCTTCAAAACCTGGGCTAAGCAATCCTTTTGCCTCAGCTTGCCAAGTAGCTAGGACTACAGGTGCATGCCACCATATCCCACTAATTTTTTCATTTCTTTTGTAGAGACAGGAACTCATTATATTGCCCAGGCTTATCTTGAATTCCTTGACAAGCAATCCTCTCAACTTAGCCTCCCAAAGTGCTGGCATTATAGGTGTAAGCTACTGTGCCCAGTGAGATACATTGTTTTTATTAGACTAGGAGAGTTGAATTGTAAAAGGGAAACAAGAATCAACAAACATGCAAATTTAGCAGGCCAAAGAAATCTGTGCCACACAATACTGGAAAAGTATTGTATGGCTGGGTTGCCCTTTCCTTCCTGTTTTAAAGTCTATCAGAGGCCAGGTCTAGTGGCTCAGGCCTGTGTAACCCAGCACTTTGAGAGGCTGAGGCTAGAGGATTGCCTAAGCTTAGAGGATCGAGACCAGTCTGGCCAACTTGGTGAGACTTCATCTCTACAATAAATCTCAAAAAATAAGCTGGGCGTGGTAGCACACGCCTATAGTTCCAGCTACTTGGAAGGCTGAGGCAGAAGGATTGCCTGAAGCCAGCAGGTTGAAGCTGCAGTGGCCATGCGCGTGCCACTGCACTCCAGCCTAGATGACACCATGGGACTCTGACTCACTCACTCAATCAATCAATCAATCAAGTCTATCAGAGGGCCAGTCACAGTGGCTCATGCCTGTAATCCCAGCAACTCAGGAGGCTGAGGTGAGAGGGTAACTTGAGCCCTGAAATTTGGGGCTACATGAGCTATGATTGTACTATTGCACCCCAGCCTGGGTGACAGAGTAAGACCCTGTCTCCAAAAAAAGTCTGTAAGAATCCTGAGGAATAAAGATGAAGAAAGTCAAACTGCCAATGCATCAACTAAATTTTAAAAGTAATGAAATTTACTAAACTTTTATGTTTTCAAATCAATCAAGAAAATGAGTAAATCAAGAATGTAGGCTGGGCTCGGTGGCTCAGCCTGTAATCCCAGCGCTTTGGGAGGCCGAGGTGAGCGGATTGTCTGAGCCCACAGGTTCAAGCCCACCTGGGCAACTTGGCGAGACCTCATCTCTACAACAAATCAAAAAATTAGCCGGGCGTGGTATCGTGCGCCTGTAGTTCCAGCTACTTGGAAGGCTGAGGTGGAAGGATCGCCGGAGCCCAGCAGGTGAGGCTGCAGTGGCCGGGAGCAGCCACTGCACTCCAGTCTGAGTGAGTGACAGAGTGGGACTCCAACTCAAAAAAAAAAAAAAGAATGTACTTTAGTCACTTCAATAGTTTTGAGCAGAACATGAAATCTCATGAATGCTGAGAATTATTTTATTACACTGTAGGGAATAAATGACTCCAGTACTAAGATTTGGGTAAAGGAAAAAAATAAGATACACATATGACATAACTGGTTCCTTATGCTTACCAACTGTGACTCCTGCCTGTTAGAAGGCTAAAGGAAAACCAAGCTAAACTTGCCAATGGTATGTATGTACGTGTAATATTTGTATATATCCAGTATGCTTATATATATGTGTTTACACACACATATATATTTGAAACTGTCCAAGGATAACTTTTTTCTAGCACCGTAAGATGACACTTTCATGTTTACAACAGTTGTGCTTGCTTTCTCAGGGTAAAAATTTCAACCTTAAAAATAAAATTAAGCCGGGCTTGGTGGCTCAGCCTGTAATCCCACGCCTTTGGGAGGCTGAGGTAAGTGGATTGCCTGAGCCTGCAGGTTCGAGACCCGCCTGGGCAACTTGGCGAGACCTCATCTCTACAATAAGCCAAAAATTAGCCGGGTGTGGTAGCACGTGCCTGTAATTCCGGCTACCTGGAAGGCTGAGGCGGAAGGATTGCTGGAGCCCAGCAGGTTGGGGCTGCGGTGACCGGAAGCGGCCACTGCACTCCAGTCTGGGCGACAGTGAGACTCCAACTCAAAAAAAATAAAAAATAAAAACAAAAAATAAAAAATAAATAAAATTAAGGATGGGCTCTGTGGCTCAGCCTGTAATCCTAGCACTTTGGGAGGCCAAGGCAAATGGACTACCTGAGCCCATGGGTTCCGAGACCAGCCTAGGCAACTTGGTGAGACCTTGTCTTTACAATAAATACAAAAAAAATTAGCTGGGCATGGTGGTGCACGCCTGTTGTTCTGGCTACTTGGAAGGCTGAGGTGGAAAGATCACCGGAACCTAGCAAATCAATGCTGGAGTGGCCGTGAGCATGCCACTGCACTCCAACCTGGGTGATGGAGTGAGACTCCAATTCAAAATAAATAAATAAGCCGGGCTCAGTGGCTCAGCCTGTAATCCCGCGCCTTTGGGAGGCTGAGGTGAGTAGATTGCCTGAGCCCGCGGGTTTGAGACCCGCTTGGGCAGTGAGACCTCATCTCTACAATAAATCAAAATATCAGCCAGGCATGGTAGCGTGTGCCTGTAATTCCGGCTACTTGGAAGGCTGAGGCGGAAGGATCGCCAGAGCCCAGCAGGTCGAGGCTGCGGTGGCCGGGAGCGGCCACTGCACTCTAGTCTGGGCGACAGAGTAGGACTCCAACTCAAAACAAAAAAAAAAAGAAAAACAAAAAAAAGAAGAAAAAAATTAATTAATTAATTAATTTAATTAAAAGGCTGGGCACAGTGGCTCAAGCCTGTAATCCTAGCATTTTGGGAGGCCAAGGTGAGACGGTTGCCTGAGTCCAAGGGTTCGAGACCAGCCTGGGCAACTTGAGGAGACTTCATCTCTATAATAAATCAAAAAATTAGCTAGGCATGGTGGTGCGTGCCTGTGGTTCCAACTACTTGGAAGGCTGAGGCAGAAGAATCACCTGAGCTCAGCAGGTCGAGGCTGCGGTGGCCATGAGTGTACACTGCACTCCAGCCTAGGTGGCAGAGTAAGACTCCTACTCAAAAAAAATAAAAAACCAAAAATTAGTCAAATTCTGGGAGCAATTGTGACAATCAAAGGATAAGGAAGAAATGATCAGAAATAAAAGGAAAAAATGTCATCTTTTTAACTCAACCTTCAGGCATTTCCTAAGCATATCATTATCAGAACCTTCCCTCAAGGACAAGTTGCTTAAACTGTATCAATTGCAGCCCTCTACTTGTCACCTTTAACCTAAATGGCCACTATGCACTCCAATTTCAAGTGATCAAACAGGAAAGGAAGGGCAAAAGAAGAAGGCTTGGCACATACAAAAACCCTCACCAACTTTTTTCTTTGCTATGAGGGGTTCTCACTCCAAAGTGTATTGCTAGCATTCTAGGCCTCTGAATAGTTTCAGCAAATTATCTGAGTAAAATTCAGAGGTTTTGTTAACAGTCTGAACAAGCCAAAATGCTAAATACAGATGCTACCTAAAAGTAACTTACCTAAAGAGTACATATTACTCATCATCTTTTATATCAGAAGTTCCCAGAGTTGTGACCCACTGACACATCTTAACTGGTTATAAAGTGTGATTGCAATTTTAAACACTTAAGTACGTGAATGGCTGACTTTAAAAAGTAGACAGTTTCTTGCCGGGCACAATGGCTCACACCTGTAATCCCAAGCACTTTGGGAGGCAGAGGCAAGAGGACTGCTGCTGAGTCCACGGGTTCAAGACCAGTCTGGGCAACATGGTGACACCTTGTCTCTACAATAAATAAAAAAATTAGCCAGGTGCAGTGGCTACTTAGAAGGCTGAAGCAGAAGGATTACCTGAGCCCAGGAGGTCGAGGCTGTCGTGGCCATGAGTATGCACTCCAGCCTGGGCAATAGAGCGAGACTTTGACTCAAAAAAAAAAGGGAGACAGTTTCCTAAATAGATTAGAAAGGGAGCCGGGTTCGGTGGCTCAGCCTGTAATCCCGCACCTTTGGGAGGTTGAGGTGAGTGGATTGCCTGAGCCCGTGGGTTCGAGACCCGCCTGGGCAGCAAGACCTCATCTCTACAGTAAATCAAAAAATCAGCCGGGCGTGGTAGCACATGCCTGTAATTCCAGCTACTTGGAAGGCTGAGGCGGAAGCAGGTCGAGGCTGAGGTGGCCGGAAGCGGCCAATCCACTCCAGTCTGGGTGACAGAGTGAGACTCCAACTCAAAAAAAAAAAAAAAGAAAGGGGTGGAGTCACAGTTCCATCATCTCATCTGTGCCACAGCCCCTGGGTCAAGTAGATAGGGAGTGGGGTTGTAGTAGGAAAACCACTGGTCTTGATGACTGAAACTCTTAAAAGTTATTACTGAAATAACTAAAACAGGAGAGTTGTAGGAAGGGATGCTTACCAAGCAAGTCTGCAAGTTCAAAGTCACCAGTTCAGGACAGTGTGCACCTATGTACTTGAGAGCTTCATCTTCTAGCTAGCAAGATTAAAAGGGTGAAAAAATGATTAGTGATGTTGTTTCAAAGAAGAGATTTAAGAATGTATACATTCATCAAATACATTTTAAATACAGCCAACCGAGTCTCAAAGGAACAATGAACCAGAAAAATGAACTATGATCACATAAAAATGTAATTAATATTACTAGTATGGCTACTAGTATTTTTAAAATCAATTCTGATGATGTTCAAATTTGTATTATCAACAAATCAAGGAAAAGATGAAATAAACACTGCCTAGTATTTACGGATTTTACTTAGGATAAATTAAATATATTTGACTACTTTGCTGAGAAACTATTAAGTCAAAATAATTTTCACACTTTTATGCCCCTTATAAGGTTGTGTGTGTGTGTGTGTGTGTGTGTGTGTGTGTGTGTGTGTGTGTGTGTGTTTTAGTCAGGATCTCTGTCACCCAGCCTGCAGTGTAGTAGCATGATCACAGCTTACTGCAGCCTGGACTCAGGTGATCATTCTGCCTCAGCCTCCTGAGTAGCCAGGACTACAGGCACATGCCACCGTGCCTAACTTATTTTTTTGTTTCTTTCATTCTCGTTCTGTTGCTTAGTCTGTTCTTGAACTCCTGGGCTGAGGCAATCCTCCTGCCTCAGCCTCCCAAAATGCTAGGATTCTAGGTGTAAGCCACTGTGCCCTGCCATGAAGTTTTTTTAAATAACAAACTTTTAGAAGAAGCAGCCAAGAAAGGAATCCACAGTGTTTATCTCCTGCTGAGTGATCAGTGCCATGCTTATGGTGCAGAAAACAGGTGGTTAAGTAACTGATTATAATGATGCGTTCTAATCAATATTTTTCAGAATTCCACAAATAACCAGAAGCTGTTGTTTTAAGGTAGTCATACATCTGAAACTCTGTTTCAAACATGGAACCCGTCCCATCATGGTAAAAGAATGAGGCTATTTTTAATGGAAGCTAAGTTACAGTTTTAGTAACTATCAATAAAATAAAGTAGAGCTTACCACTATTGTTTCAGTCACAATTGAAATCTACTCTTTATTATTTCTTTCTAGATGTTATTTAGTCAATTCTTTTTTCATTTTGAGTCGGAGTCTCATTTGGTTGCCTGCCTAGAATGCAGTGGCACGAACATGGCCACCACAGCCTTGACTTGCTGGGCTCAGGCAATCCTTCAGCCTCAGCCTTCCAAGTAGCTGGAACTACAAACACATGCCACCACATCCGGCTATTTTTTAAATGTATTGTAGAGATGAGGTCTCGCCAAGTTGCCCAGGCTGGTCTTGAACTCCTGGGCTCACAAAACTCTCTCATCTCCACCTCCCAAAGTGCTGGGATTATAGGTGTGAGGGACCACACCCTGCTAAATTCTTTTTTTCACTGTAAAACACTGAGGTAGTAAAAAAGTTTTTTTGAGTAGAG
The DNA here is from genome assembly GCF_000164805.1 of Carlito syrichta. Classification (NCBI taxonomy): domain Eukaryota; kingdom Metazoa; phylum Chordata; class Mammalia; order Primates; family Tarsiidae; genus Carlito; species Carlito syrichta. Next base: position 152,501 of record NW_007260602.1, read on the forward strand.
GTCTCACTCTGTCGCTCAGGCTGGAGTGCAGTGGCATGCTCATGGTCACTATAGTCTCGGCTTGCTGAGCTCAGGTGATCCTTCCACACCTCAGCCTTGTCAAGTAGCTGGAAACACAGGGGTGCGCCAGCACGCCTGACTAATTTTTCTTTTTTTAACTTATTGTAGAGACAAGGTCTCACCAAGTTGCCCAGGCTGGTCTCGAACCCCTGAAATCTGGCAATCCTCTCACCTCCACCTCCCAAAGTGATGGGATTACAGGTGTGAGCCACCACACCCAGCTAGTAAAATTTTTAATAACAAAAGATGTTGGATTTATAAAGTGATTGGCAGAAAATAAGCATCAACAACAAAATGAAGGTTGCTGTATACTTGGCATATTTAAGAAAAATTCCTGGTGGTTAAAAAAAACAAGTGGAAATTGCTAAGACTGCTTTCTTTGCCTATCAAGTTCAAAGTACCAAGCATTGACAACATAGCAAGTTTCCTTTTCAGTACAAATTAATTGCTTGAAACCCTTCTTGCCTATGGTGTATCCTCAGGATCATCTTATCTGCCCACCCTTCCTTCCCCTCCCCACATTTATCTTTAGTCATATGTTAATTCTGCTCATTCTTTTATTCTAAGGAAAACATATTAATTTTTGGTAAGCATGTGTCTTTGGTCAGTAATATACACAACTAACATTTCCCTCAAGACAAAAACCTTGGGGCTGTCTACAAAGAGCTCATAATTCCTCTGAATTTCACAAGCACTCCATGGAGTATTACCTGTGTGCAGCCTTTTAAGAATAAGGCCTTGAGACCCCCACAGCCCCTCACTAGAGCTTGAATGCCATCCTTGGTTACTTGGTCACACCAGGAAATGTTCAACTGCTCCAACAGTGGACATCCCTCACTTAGGATAAAACAAAATGAGATAAACATATCACTAAATCCAATTCCAAAGGCACCAAAGTCTCATTTGATTGGTTATTTAGTAAAGGAATGGACACAGTCCCATTCTCTCCCACAAGAATAAATATATTTACTTAATATATATTTAAAATATAGGCACGCGCATAGCAAAAACAAAAGAAAGAGTTGATTTAGCAATGTCTCTGATGTTCATGTGGCTCTGTATCATCAGCAGTGTCATCTCAAATCTAGTTCAACCAACAAACACAAAGCATAATACTGTCTTTCAGATTTATATTCTTTTCATACTTATCACACATCTCTAAGGTCTCTGGACAGAAAATGGAAATTAAGTGACCTGTTCAAGTTTACAGAGTAATTAATAAAGAGTTCAGATTCAAAACCTGATTCTCTATCAGTAATAATATTATGGGTTGAGTATCCCATAATCAAAATGCTTGGGACCAGAAGTGTTTCCGATTTCAGATTTTGAAGTATTTGCATTATACTTACACAGCTGAGTATCCCAAACCTGAAAATATGAAATCCAAGATGACCCAAAGAACATTTATTTTGAGTGTCATGTCAGTACTCAAGAAGCTTGGGAATTAGAAGCATTTCCAATTTTCGATTAGGGATACTAAACCTGCAGTATCAAAATAATAATGAGGACTTCTCTTTTTCTTTACTTATTTTTAGAGACAGGATTAGGGTGCAGTGGCATGATCATGGCTCACTACAGCCCTGACTTCCTGGGCTCAAGCAATCCTTTTGCCTCAGCCTCCCAAGTAGCTGGGACTATAGGCACATACCACCATGACCAGTTCATATTTTATTTTTTGTAGAGACAGCATCTCGCTATGTTGCCCAGGCTGGTCTCGAACTTCTGGTCTCAAGTGATCCTCCCACCTTGACCTCCCAAAGTGCTGAGATTAAAGGCATATGCCACAGCATCCAGCCAATGAGGACTTTTTTAACTTTTATTTTTTAAAAATTACAAAGGCTCTGCATATTTCCCTGATCAGGGACTTTTCTAGAGTTCTGCTTCTATAGGCTGAATTTAGGCTATCCTGTGTTCAATCACTGCTTTCAAATCACTAACTTCATCTTCAATCCAGTCCACATTTGTACTATCAAAGAATCCCAAGTTTTCTATGATATTCTTTGGGAAACACTGCATAAATTGTTTTAAATATTCCTGCCTGCAGAAAAGATCCAGAAGATAAAGCCAGGAGATCTAGGTTCAAGTGCATCCTTCAACATTAATGGTTGACTTCAGGCAAGTCACTTTAGGAAGTCTATCTGAACCTCTCTTAGCCTGAGATTAGCCATATCCCTTCCAATATTTTCTCAAAATTTATATACTCAATTCTATCAAAGCACTTATTCCACGGTAATATGATCATATTTAACAGTTTGTTTCTCCCACTTGACTCTGAGTGACTTAAGGGCAGTGATAATACCTTATTTAGTTACATCTTATGGTTGCATCATAGTACCTGGAAGTTAACAACCTTTTACATTTTCTTATCCATAAAATGTCTCTCCTATCTACCTCACAAGGCTTTCAAATAAATTAGATCATCTATGTGAAAATATTTTGTAAGTGATAAAAGAGATTATACTATCAAATTTAGTATCCTACAAGGCAATCTTAGGTACATGTTCTCAACATTCACTTAGAAGATCTAAAAGAAGCCACATTTTTAGATGACTTATATTCTACTTAACTAAATCCACACTTCTTCTAATAGCTTAATTCTCACTATGCATAAATGCAACCAATACTTGGGACAATAATCATTTATAAAAGGTTGGTTAAATGGCAAGTTTCCATAGAGAAAGGGCATTTCACCCTTCTTTTAAGATATATCTTCTAAAATGTACTTTAAAAACACATGAACGTTAAGATAATATGTACTAATTGCTTACTACATGCCAGGAACTTTTAGGTGGAACTACATGAAGCTGTCAGTTTTATCACACAAAAACTGTCAAATACTGGAAAAACTTTAGGCTAATATTATCTTGTTTAACTCTATTAATAATCCTATGAAATGATCAGAAAAAGTTCAGAAAGATTATGTTTGTTTAAAGTACCTGGTGAGTAACCTAGTTCCAGAATCCAGTTTTAATCACTAAAGCTATAATATATGCCACTTTTTCTTCTTTTCTTTGTGAAAACAAGCCTTCATTTTTTTTTCTGCTGGTGCATTGATCTTGGAGAAAACAAATCTTCATAAAGATCTAATCATTTCTGTATACACTGTACTACTCTATTCAGAAATCCCACAGTTACCTCTATTCATTTCATTTGAGTATGTCCTGTCACTGGAATTTGGGCAAGTGGTAAAACAAAATATTCTCAACTATACTTTATATCCATAAAACATAGTTGTTTTCAATCCCTACTTTATATTAGTTATTTTTTGAAAATATGTATTTTTTTTCTGGTTACTGGACATGCTTATTGTAAGAAATTTACCTCAGGGCTTTTAGAGACATGTTCGTTATTGATGTACAGGAAGCCAAGTCAAGATGCCTGAGTTTGGAACAGAACTTGCTAAGGCTAGTACAGGTACTGAAAAATGGAAAGAGAAGAAAATAATGAATAAACAAAATAAGAACATATACTTGGTACATTACACACTGTACTCATTAAACATATGTGTATATATAGGAACCATAAAATTTCTAACCCCTAAAAAAAGCAGTTATAAATCCTGGGACCTTGGGCATTGAGGAAGAGGCGGATACCAATCACAAAGAAGAAAGGCTGGGCTGTGTATGAGGATTTGTATGAGGTGCAGGTGGAAACAAATAGAAATTTGTTTTCATTCATATTTGGAAACAAATAGAAATTAACAGCACACTACCTGTGTGAGCTTTAAGAGATCTATGTGCATTTTGCAAATCCAGAACACCAGAAGCTAACTAGGACCTGCTGGCATGTGGTCATACCTGAAGACTGAAAGTGTTGCCTCTGTTCCTAACTTAAATCTGTACACAAAATAGCCTTTTGAATAACAGTAATGTAAGAACTGGATTTTTGCAAGGTATACAAAGAATGAACTGGTATTGGGCTGAGGCAAGTAAGTGATATAATATTGCCATACTTTCCTTTATGAGTTTCTGGAAGACTTTTTCCCAGTGGTCAAATTCTCATGTTAATTTTTAACTCATCAGGGAAAATTTCAAATATACACAAGTGTAAATAACACAGAGAACCCTGATGTACCATCATTTAACTTCAACATTCTCAGTATTCTATTTTTAGTTCATCTATTCCTACCTTTATTTCAGTATTTCAAAGCAAACCCCAGACATTTCATTTCACCTATAAATATTTAAATATATATTTCTAACAGATAAGTACTTTAATTCCTTAATATCATCTGATACTCAGTCTGTGCTAAATTTTCTCCAGTTATCTCATAAATGTTTTTTTTTTGCCAAGTTAGTTATTTCAAATTAGGATTCAAACAAGTCACACCTTCTTGGCTGCTGTATCTCTGAGGCCTTCGTATGGACCAACATTTTTATTTCTCTTGGATAGATTCCTAGGAGTGAAACTGCTAGATCCTATAGTAAGGTTATTATGTTTGACTTTGTAAGAAACGGTCAAACTGTTTCCTAAAGTGACTGTACCATTTTATATTCCCACCAGAAATGCAGGAGGTTCCCAGTGTCTCAAAATCCTTGCCAATAGCTGACATTGTCTCTCTCTGTGTGTGTTTTAAAAGATAGTTTTGCTCTGTCACCCAGACTGGAGTGCAGTGGCGTGATCACAGCTCACAGCAGCCTTCAAGCGGCCTCCTCGGCTCAAGCAATCCTCCTGCCTCGGTCTCAGTTAAGTTTTCTATATTTTGTAGAGAAAAGGTCTCACTATGTTGCCCAAGCGATTCTCACATCTCGGCCTCCCAAAATGCTGGTATGAGCTACTGCACTCAGTAGTCTCTTTTTGAATACAACTCAATTACACTGTGGTTTTACTTCCCAATTATGTAGTGAAAACTTTTTCTTATGCTTATTAGCCATCCATTCATGTCTTCTTTGGTGAAATGTCTAGCCAAGATTTTAGTTCATTTTAGTTGAACTGTCTCATTATTGATTCTGATACACACACACACACACACATTTTTTTTTAAATTGGGGTCTCACTCTGTTGCCCAGACTGGAGTGCAGGGGCACAATCATGGCTCACTATAGCCTTGACTTCCTGGACTCAAGTGATCCTTCTGCCTCAGCTTACAAAGTAGCTGAGATTACAGGCGAGCACTGTCGCGCCCACACAATTTTTTGAGTTTTTGTAGAGAGGAAGTCTTGCTATGCTGCCTAGGCTGGTCTTGAATGCCTGGGCTCAAGCAATCCTCCCACCTTGGCCTCCCAAAGTGCTGGGATCACAGTAAGTTCCCTGCATATAAACCTATAAGCTGAGAACTTTCAAAGATGTGAATATGCATTTTCTCAAGAGGGCAGACAGAACTGAATCCAGCCCCCAGAACCTGTGCCATGAATGCCAAGCATGAGCGACATTGCAACTTGCCCTCCATATCCTATTGCTGATGATCCTTCAGCTCTGCCATCTCCCACAGCCTCTCCCTCCTCCAGACAGTAACTCCTCTTGCCTGTTCTCTCAATGCTAGCCCCGTATGCCAGCTGTTATACTATACTACTGTACTTTTCAAGGTACTATGCTGTAAGATTAAAAATGTTTTTTAATATATTATTTGTGTAAGTACTATAGACCTATTATAGTACAGTACTATATAGTTGATTGTGTTAGTTGGGTACCTAGGCTAACTGTTGGATGTACAAACAAATCGGACTTACAATCACGCTCTTGGAACAGAGCTCACTCATATGCAGGGGATTTACTATACAGAGGTAAGCCACTGTGTTTGATTTTTTTTTTTTTTTTGAGTTGTTGCTTCACTCTGCCATCCAGGCTGGAGTGCAGTGGCATGATCAAGGCCACCGCGGCCTTGACCTGCCGGGCTTCGGCAATCCCTCTGGCTCAACCCTCCAAGTAGCTAGGACTACAGGCATGTCCTACCACACCAAGCTAAATTTTTGATTTATTGCAGAGATCAGGTCTCATCATGTTGTCCAGTTGGTCTCGAACTCCTAGACTCAGGCAATCCTTCCGTTTTGGCCTCCCAAAGTGCTGGGATTATAGGTGTGACCCACTGTACCTGGCCATGGCCTTTATATTCTTGATAGTAGTCTTGTTATTAGATACATGATTGACAAATTTTTTCTGCCAGTCTGTGCCTTGCTTTTTTGCTTTATTTCCTTTTCTTTTCTTTTCTTTTTTTTTTTTTTTTTGAGAGTTGGAGATCCCAGTATGTTTCCCAAGCTGGATTTTGACTCCTGGACTCAAGTAATTCTCCTGCCTCAGTCTACCAAGTAGCTACGACTACAGGCATGCACGACGACGTGTGGTCTTTTCATTTGTTTAATGATATATTTAGAAGCATAAAAGTTTTAAATTTTAATGAAGTCCAGTTTATCACTTTTTCTTTTATACTTTGTGCTTTTGGTGTATCTAATAATTCTTGGATTGATCAAAGATCACCAAGTTCTTTTCCTTACGTTTTCTACTAAGAGTTTTATAGTGTTAGCTCTTTTTTTAAAATATTTTTTTTTAAGTCGGAGTCTCACTCTGTCACCCAGGCTGGAGTATAGCAGCACACTCATGGCCACAGCAGCCTTGACCTGATGGGTTCAGGCGATCCTTCTACCTCAAGCTTCCAAGTAATTGGAACCACAAGCATGCACCATCACGCCCAGCTGATTTTTCATACAGACGAGGTCTCGCCATGTTGCTCAAGCTGGTCTTGAACTCCTGAGCCCAGGCAATGCTCTCACCTCCACCTCCCAAAGTGCTGGGATTATAGGTGTGAGTCACCACACCTGGTTAGTGCTAGCTCTTACATTTAGGTCTATGTTCTATTTCTTTTACATTGATTTACATGCCTATCCTTCAAAATAATATCACAGTCTCGACAACTATAGATTCATGAAAAGATTTAAACTGGATAGCATAACTCCTTCAACATTGTTCTTCATTTTTCAAAGTTTTTCTGGCTATTGTAGTCCCATATAAATTTTAGAATCAGCTTGTTGTTTCCTCAGGGAAAAAAGCCTGCTGAGATTTTGATAGGAATTGCATTGAATTTAATTAATTTGTAGGGAACTGTCATCTTGACAACATCAAGTATTCCAATACATGACCACGGACCATCTCTCCATTTTATATCTTGAACTTCTCTCAGTAATGTTCTGTGGGTTTTTTTAATTAAATTTATTTGTAAATAGTTTATTCTCCTTGATGCTGTAAATGAAACTGCTTTCTTAAATTCATTTTTGGAATGTTTGTTGTTAATGTACAGAAATTAGTTACTTTTTATATATTGATCTTACATCCAGTATGCTTGTCAAACTTATTTATAAATTTTATTAATTTTTTCATTGTTACCTTAGGATTTGGTACATATAGAACTATAGAAGAATCACACAATTATGTAATCTGCAATTAAAGACGGTTTCATTTCATTTTCTTTTTTTTTCTTTTACCTTATTGACCCTCCAATACAATGTTGAACAGAAATGGAGAGAAAGAACATTCTTTTTGTGGTTCTAACCTTAGGGGGAAAGCATTCAGTCTTTTACCATTATGTATACTGTTAGCAGTAGGCTTCTCATAGATGCATTTGATCAAGTTAAGGAAACTCCCTTCTATTTGTTTTTACCAAGAACAGGTATTGGACTTTGTCATGTGCTTTTTCTGAGTCTAATGATGTATCACTTATCTGTTGTTACATAAAATCCCAAAACCAGTCAGTTTAAAACAACAAATATTATCTCGCAGTTTTTGTGGGTCAGTTAATATGGCAGCTTCACAGGGTGCCTCTGACTGGGGTCTCTTAAGACTCCAATCAAAGTACGGGCCGTGGATACAATAATCTCAAAGGTGAACTGGGTTTAGATCCCTTTCCAAGCTCACTTAGGTGGTTGCTAGCAGGCCTCAGAAGATCCAATCCAACCCCACTTGTGGCTTTTGGCAGGTTTCAGGTCCTTGCTGGCTGCTGGCCAGAGACATCAGCTCCTTGTCATGTCGTCCTTTCCAAAGAAGTGCTCACAACAGGGAGGCCTGCTTTCCTAAGAGACAGATCCCGAGAGAAGGCAGAGCAGGACAGAAGTCTTTCTGTAAACTAATCCCAAAATTGATATCCAATCTATTTTGAGGTATCTTATTGTCAGAAATGAGTCACTAGGTATGGTTAATGCTCAGGGGTTATATAAGAGTATGGATATCAAGAGGTGTGGGTATTAGGGGGCTGTTCTAGAGGGTACCTATCACACTGAGATGTGGCTATGGCCTTTATTCTAGAAGTCTCAATTTACCAAATCTCACCCACTATCTATTTTTATATGTATGGCTCAGAAACTAAAAATGGACTTTACATCTGAATGATTTTTTAATTAAGAAGGTAAATTTATTAAAGGAAAGACACATCATTGTGAAGGGCACAACACGTAGAACGGCAGCGAGAATGTCTGCTGCCTACACTTTTAAATGATTGAAAGAACATGGGTCAGGCACAGTGGCTCAAGCCTGTACAATCCCAGCACTTTGGGAGGCCAAAGCAAGAGGACTGTCTGAGTCCAGGGGTTTGAGATCAGCCTGGGCAACTCAGAGAGACCTCGTCTCTACAATAAATCAAAAAATTAGCTGGTCGTGATGGCATGTGCCTGTAGTTCCAGCTACTTGGAAGGCTGAAGCGGAAGAATCACATGAGCCCAACAGGTCAAGGCTGCGGTGGCCGGGAGCCTGCCACTGCACTCCAGCTAGCCTGGGCGACAGAGTGAGACTTCAAAAAAACAAACAAAAAAGAACATAAAAAAGATATTTCCATGTGACATGTGAAAATTATATGAAATTCTCTTCTCAGTATCCAGAAACTAGGTTTTCCTGGGACACAGTCATGCTTATTTGTTTATGGACCGTTTGTGACTGCTTTTATAGCCATATTTCACACTGGCAGGGTCAAGTAGCTGCAACAGACTGTACAGACCAAGCCTAAAACAGTTACTTATCTGGCTTTATATAGAAAAGTTTACTGACCTTTGCAACCTTATTCTACCAATTATTCTATTATGGCATATTATACTAATTGGTTTTCAGATGTTATACTATACTTTATTTCTGGAATAAATTCCACTTGATCATAATCTAAAATCCTTTTATATGTTGCTGAATTCAGTTTACTAATATTTTGTTAATTATTTTTGCATCTTTGTTCCTGAGAGATACTGATTTTTTTATATGTGATACCTTGGTATCAGGGTATGCTTTTCAAGTAGTTGGAACTACAGGCATGCGCCATCACACCTGGCTAATTTTTTTATTTATTGTAAAGATGAGGTCTTGCCATGTTGCCCAGGATGGTCTCAAATCCGTGGGCTCAGGCAATTCTCTCGCCTCCGCCTCCCAAAGTGCTGGGATTACAAGTATGAGCCACCACGCCCAGCGTAAGTTCTATTTTCTTTTTTCTTTTTATTTTTTTGAGTCAGAGTATCACTCTGTTGTCTAGGCTGGAGTGCAGAGGCACGCTCACAGCCACCTCAGTGTCGCCCCACTAGGTTCAGGCTATCCATCCGCCTCAGCCTTCCAAGTAGTCAGAACTACAGGCCCACGCTACCACATCCAGTTAAATTTTTTTGATATATTGTAGACATGAAGTCTCACCAAGATGCCCAGGCTGGACTCAAAACCCTGGGCTCAGGCAATCCTCTTGCCTTGGCCTCCCAAAGTACCAGGATTACAGGTTTGAGAGACTGTGCCCGGCCAAGATCTATTTTATAAATGAGTCTATTGAGGATCGGTATAATTTCTTTAAATGTTTAATGAAATTCACCAGTGAAGCCATCTGGGCCTGGACTTTTTTCTTTGTGGTACAAAAAGAAACTGCGCTACCATGTCTAGCTAATTTTTTATTTATTGTAGACACAAGGTCTCACCAAGTTGCCCAAGCTGGTCTCGAACCCCTGGACTCAGGCAACCCTCTCGCCTCGACCTCCCAAAATGCTGGAATTAAAGATTTGAGCCACCACACCTGGCCTGACAATTTTATTTTTTATTTTTTGGTGGCCGGCATAAGAAAATAAGTGGGATCATTTTAAATTACTCACAGAATTTAAAATGATCCTACTTGTTATAAGTCCATTCAAATTGTCTGTTTTTTTTTTTTCCAGTTAAAGTTGTTCGGGGTGAAACTGGGTGAACAGGGAGGAGGGGACTTGGGAGTCATGCCGTTTTTGGCCAGAAACTGAACACTCAGCGTGGGTGGGCAAGTGCACTTGCAAAATCACCCATCATGACATGGACAAACATGCTGAAAGAATTTCTAGGAAACAAAAAAGTGCAATAAAGCCAAATACAACCTCTCACAATAATGCTAGCTGGTACACTAATGTTGATGGGTTCTCAGAACACTTACCCATTGGGGAAGCCTGTACTACAAGGGGCCTGTCCTCAAAAAATAACAATAATAAGAAGCCAGGTGGGGTGACTTTTGCCTGAAATCCCGGCACTTTGGGAGGTAAAGGTGAGAGGTTTTACCTGAGCCCACAGGTTTGAGACCAGCCTGGACAACTTGGCGAGACCTTGTCTCTACAATAAACCAAAACATCAGCCAGGATGGTGGCACACACCTGTAGTTCCAGCCTACTTGGAAGGCTGAGGCAGAAGGATCACCTAAGCCCAGCAGGTCAATGCCAAGCGAGCGTGCCACTGCACTCCAGCCTGGGTGACAAAGTGAGACTCCGACTCAAAAAAAGAGAGAGAGAATTCTAGTTTTCCTGTGTACCCCCTCATGACTTCCCAGAAATTTGTCTACTTTATCTAAGTTGTCTAATTTGTTAGGATAAAGTTATTGATGACATCCCATTACCATTCTTTTAATCTCTATCTCTTGGGTAAAGTGTTTAGTCTTCAACCTTCACTCCTGATCTTGATAATCTGTCTTCTTTCTTTTTTTCTTAATCAGTTCTTTTACTTGCTTGTTTGTTTAGAGAAAGAACCAGCTTTTGGTTTGATTGATTTTTATTACCATATTTGTATTTTCTTTTCTCTGATCCACTCTAATCTTTATTATTACTTTCCTTCTTTTTTTTTTTTTTGAGTTGGAGTCTCACTCTGTCACCCACACTGGAGCGCAGTGGCCGCTCCTGGCCACCACAGCTTCGACCTGCTGGGCTCCGGCGATCCTTCCGCCTCAGCCTTCCAAGTAGCTGGCATTACAGGCATGCGCTACCACGCCCAGCTGATTTTATTTCTTTCCTTCTTAGTCTCACTGTGCCGCACAGGCTGGACTGCAGTGGCATGCATACGGCCACCGCAACCTCAATCTGCTGGGCTCAGGCAATCCTTCTGCCTCAGCCTCCCAAGTAGCTGGGACTACAGGCACGAGCCACCTTCTTTTTTCCACCAAGAGCGTTCTTTTCTAATATAAGCATTCAAAGCTATGCCACTGCTTTAGATGCTTCCCATAAATTTTCATCAGCTGAAAACTTAAAAAATTTTTCCCTTGTGATGGATTATTTAGAAGTATGTTGCTTAATTTCCAAATACTTGGGGTTTTCCCAGATTTTGTTCTGCTGTGGATCTCTTATTTAATTCTAGTTTAATTCTCTAGTAATACTCAGAGAACATACTTTGTATGATTTCAATCTTTAACAAAATCCTAAGGCTTGCTTAGTGGCCCAAATTATGGTCTATTTTGAACAATATTTCAAGCATGTTTGAAAAGAACGTTTATTCTGGATGGATTGTCCTGATTGCATAAAGGGAATTTTTCCTTTAACTTTTAATCCTGAGTGTCTCTTTATAGTCAGTATATTGGATCTTGCATTTTAACTCATGCTCATTTTACTCATTTTATTCTTTTTTTTTTTTTTTTGTAGTAGAAATCTTACTCTGTCACCCAGGCTGGCATACGGTGCCACATGCACAGCCACTGCAGTTATGACCTTCTGGGCTCAGGCGATCCTTCCGATTCAACCTTCCAAGTAGCTGGAACTATACCACGCCCAGCTAATTTTTTGATTTATTGTAGAGACAAGATCTATACGTGGAGAAGCATATATGAAGCATATTTGAATATATGAGAAAAATAGCACAAAGAAGGGAGGAGGAAAGGTGACTGGAACAAATTTTTCTGTGTTTGGCAAGAATTAAGTTGTTATTCTGAAATAAATTGGGATAAATTAAGATGCATATTGTAATCTGTGCACAATCTGTAATATAGAAAAAAAATTATAAACTCTGCCGGGCTCGGTGGCTCAGCCTATAATCCCGCGCCTTTGGGAGGCTGAGGTGAGTGGATTGCCTGAGCCGCGGGTTCGAGACCTGCCTGGGCAGCGAGACCTCATCTCTACAATAAATCAAAAAATCAGCCGGGCGTGGTAGCGTGCGCCTGTAATTCCGGCTACTCGGAAGGCTGAGGTGGAAGGATCGCCGGAGCCCAGCAGGTCGAGGCTGCGGTGGCCGGAAGCGGCTACTGCACTCTAGTCTGGGCGACTGAGTGAGACTCCAACTCAAAAAATAAAATAAAATAAAAATAAACTCTTTCAGAAATATGCTAAAATATGTTGAACAAATAAGCAGACGCAGTGGCTCATGCCTGTAAATCTAGCACTTTGGGAGGCGGAGGTGAAAGGATTGCCTGAGCCAACGGGTTTGAGACCAGCCTGGGCAATATGGCAAGACCTCATCTCTACAATAAATAAAAAAAATCAGCCAGGAGTGGTGGCACACACCTGTAGTTCCAGCTACTTGGAAGGCTGAATCGGAAGGATCACCTGAGCCCAGCAGGTCGAGGTTGCAGTAGCCATGAGCACGCCACTGCACCCAACCCGGGCAACAGTGTGACTCCTACTCAAAAAAAAAAAAAGCAAATTGTACAATTTTTTAAAAATTAGCAGAGGAATTTAAGTGGTACACTTCATACAAAAAAAGGAGCAAAGGAGACACAAAAATAAGAAAAGGCATTAAACAAGTATAAAACGTAAAGGAAAATGGTAGACAAAATCTATCACTGAGCATGGTGGCTCACGCCTGTAATCCCAGCACTTTGGAAGGAGGAGGAAGAAGATTGCCTGAGCCCACAGGTTCAAGACCAGCCTGGACAACATGGCAAGATCTTGTCTATACAATAAATTTAAAAAAAAAAATTAGCTGAGCATTGGCACACGCCTGTAGTTCCAGCTTCTTTGAAGGCTGAGGGGGAAGGATCACACAAGCCCAGCGGGTAGAGGTTCCAGTGGCCGAGAGCGTGCTATTTCTATACTCCAGCCTGGGCAGCAGAGTGAGACTTCAACTCAAAAAAAATAAAAATAAAATTTTAAAATTAAAAATAAAAAAAAAAAAAAAAAAAAAAGAAAAGATAGAGTCTTTTAGATTTACCCACATATTTATCATTTCTGGTGATCTTCATTTACCAGTTCCTGTAGACTGGAGTTACCGTTTGGTATTTATTTCCTTTCATCCTGAGAAACTTCCTTTAATATGCCTTACAAGGCATGTTTGCTGTCAACAAATCTGTGTTTATCTGCAAATGTCTTTTTTTTCCTTCATTTTTGAAGGATAGTTTTGCTAGATATACCTACACTTTTCTTCTCGTAGCACTTTGGCTATGTCACCCTGCCGCCTTGAGTCTCCACTCTCCTGATGAGAGGTTATACATGGTGAGTTGTTTCCTTCTAGCAGCTTTCTGTCCTTTTTAAGCCTTCAACACTTTGGCTCTGGTGTGTGTAGGTGTGGATCTCTTTGTGTTTATCTTACTAGGGGTGCATTAGATCTGCAATGCTTTCCATCAAATGTGAGCAATCTTCAGTCATTATTTCCTCAATTTTTTTTCCTGTCTTTTTATCTTCTCCAGGATTTCTATTACAAGTATATTGGCACCCTTGACGTTGTACCATAGATTTCTAAGACACTGTCCATTTTTCTTCAATCTTGTATCTCTGTTCTTCAGATTGGATAATTTACATGGATCTATCTTCAGCATAACTATCTGTTCTATCTCTAATCTGCTAGTGAATTTATCCACTGTTGTGTTTCCAACTCCAGAATTTCCACTGGGATCTTTAATTTATTTATTTTTTTGGAGTCAGAGTCTCACTCTGTTGCCCAGGCTTGGAATGCAGTGACATGCTCATGGCCACTGCAGCCTCGACCTCCGGGGCTCAGGCAATCCTTCCCCCTCAGCCTTCCAAGTGGGTGGAACTACAGGTGTACACCATCACGCCTGGCTAATTTTTTTGATTTTTATTGTAGAGATAAGGTCCCGCCATATTGCCCAGGCTGGTCTCAAATCCCTGGGCTCAGGCAATCCTCTCACCCCTGCCTCCCAAGGTACTGTGATTACAGACGTGAATCACCATACCCAGCTCACTTGGTTCATTTTAAAATAATTGCTATCCTTTTACTGACATTCTCTGCTTAATAAGACAATGTCATCATACTTTCATTTATTTTGTTAAAATATGCCTTCCTTTACTCCTTTGAAAGTAATTATAATAGTTGCTTTGAAATCTTTGTCTGCTAAGTTTATGTTTCTTACAGACAGTTTTCATGGAATGCCTTTTTCCTTACTATGGGTCACACTTTCCTGTTTCTTTGCCATGTCTCATCATGTTTTCATTTAAAATTGGACATTTTAAGTAGCATATTGTAACAACTCTAGATTCTATTTTTCCCCTAAGGAAGTTTCATTATTTTATTTGTTTGATAATTTGCCTAGACAAAAATCTGTCTTTCAACAACGTATGACCACTGATGTTACTGCTCAGGATTTTTACTTGTTTTTATTTTATTTAAAAAAATTTTTTGAGACAGGGTCTTGCTCTGTTGAACAGGCTGACTACAGAGATGTGATCACAGCTCAATGCAGTCTTCAACTCCTGGGTTCAAGCTATTCTCCCACTTCAGCCACCTTAGTAGCTGAGACTATAGGTCCATGCCACCAAGCCCCAGTAACTGCTAAACTTTTTGGGTCTTGTTATGTTGCTCAGGCTGGTCTCAAACTCCTGACCTCAAGAGACTGTCCCTCCTCGGCCTTCAAAACAGCTGAGATTAGAAGCATGAGCCAATGCATCTAAACTATTGCTCTTATTTTTAAGCCTGGCTTCCTTGGGGTCAACCCTAAATCTTCACAGTCTAAATAAAGCTTCTACTCTAGGCTGATGAACTGTGGGTGGGGTGGAAAGAACATTCAAAGTTCAGTCTGCCCTAGTTTTTACTTTTTGTGTCTCTAAGCACTCATACAAGCTTCATTAGCCAGGAATATGTCGTTAGCTTGGGCCTATTCTGAACTCTGCTGCTCAAGGGCACAGCCTCTAATCAATATGGGATATATGGTTTATTAAAGCCCCCTATGCTGTCTTACCTCCAGAACTCCCTGGTAAGTCATGGGCTTTGCTAGTCTACAACCTCAGGCTAACAGATCCATTTGCCTTCCTTACTGACACTTTAAGTAACTGCTGCAAATCAAGTGAGCCTGCTCTGGCAGCAGCACTTTCAAAGCTGATATTTTTCAAAGCCCGCCCTACCTGGTACTCAGATGGAGCTCAGGAAAAATGTCACAACTCATATTGTTCTTACCCAAAGTTCAGTAGCTTTCATCAGTAAACACTTCTCAGGTTGTTGTCTCTGGTTGACTTTCAGAGCTCTGAAATAGTTGTTTTTGACAGTTTTAGCCACCTTTATAGTTGCCTTTTGTGAGAGGATTTGCTGAAATCCTCTTTTTTATTTTATTTTACTTTATTTTTGAGTCGGAGTCTCACTCTGTCACCCAGGCTGGAGTGCAGTGGCACGCTCAGTCACTGCAGCCTCGACCTGCTGGGCTCAGGTGATCTTTCTGCCTCAGCCTTCCAAGCAGCTGGAACCACAGGCATGCAACACCATGCTAAGCGGATTTTCTTATTTATTATAGAGACAAGATCTTGCCATGTTGCCCAGGCTAGTCTCAAACCCCTGAGCTCAGGCAATCTTCTCATGTCCGCCTTCCAAAATCCTGGGACTACAGGCGTGAGTCACTGTGCCTGGCTGACATCCTCATTTTAACATGCTGGAAATCCCTCACTGATTGCTGTTCTTTTAAGACACTGTTGGGGTGGCCAAAGATAACTGAAACACAATATATATTCTTTTAAAATTAGCTTTAAGGTATATTTTATATATACCCATTTTAAGTATACAATTCAATGAGTTTTGGCAAATATATACCCCTGTATAACCATCACCCTAGTCAAAATTCTGAACATTTCCATAACCCTTCAAAATTCCCCCATGCTGCATGCCTATGCAGACAAGTCCCCCCTCCTTCTGCTGCGGGCTGTCACTGATCTACTTTCTTATTGCTGTGGTTTTCCTGTTAAAGAATTTCAAATGAGTGGAATTATGCTAAACTTTTTTATTACTGGTCTCTCACTCAGCATAAGATTCACTCATGTCACTGAAAGTTTTATCTCCCCCCAACCCCTGTAGTATTATATTGTATGAATACAACACAATGTGTTTATCTATTCACCTGCTACTGGTGATTTGGTTATTTCCAGTTCTGGGCTACATTGAATAAAGCTGCTACAAATGTTGTGATTCTTTTTTCTGTCTGTAGTTAGCCTTTTAATTTCCTTAAGAAGATCTATCAAAGAGTAGAAATTTTAAATTCTGATTAACTCTTATTTATCAAATATTTTTATGTGTCCAGTGCTTCTTTTCTTGTCTAAAGAAATCTCTGCCAATCCCAAATCTGAGATTTTCTCCAAGAAGTTTTAGCTTTTAGGTATAGGTTTATGATCCATTTTGAGTTAGTTTTTGCATTTACTATGAGGTAAAGGTCAAGATTAATTTCTTTTTCACATGAATTCTCATTTTCCCAGCACAATTTCCTGAAAAGATAAATCTTTTCTAACTCAATTACCTTGACACCTTTGTCAAAATTCAAATGATTATGTGTGTGTGAGCTCCTTTCTAGACACTTGATTTTTTTTTATTGGAACTGTGTTGAATCTACAGGACAATTCAGGAAGAGCAGGCATCTTCACATTATTCAGTTTTAAAATCTATAAATATGGGATATTCTTCTATTTGTCTTCTTTCATTTTAGTTAGTGATCATTTTATAATTGACGACTTGCACATATTTTTATTGTTTATTCCTATTTTATTTTTTTGGCTGTTGCTATAAATATGTTATATTTTAAATTCCATTTTCCATTTTTTCACTGGTAATATGCAGAAACAGAACTGACTTTTGCATACTGGTCACGTTTCTCATTACCTTGTTAGAATTCAATCAGGTCTAGTAGTTTGTTTATTTTAGAGACAGGATTTAGCTCTGTTGCCCAGGCTGGAGTGCAATGGCATGATCATACTTCGCTGTAAGCTAGAATTCCTGGGCTAAAGGGATCCTCCCATCTCAGCCTTCTAAGTACTGGGACTACAGGTTCATGCCACCATGCCTGGCTTGGTCTAACAGCTTTTCAATAGACTCCATGGGATTTCCTATGAATCCTATCATGTCACTTATTTATTTCCAGTCGGAATGCCTGCTTTTCTTCTCTCATTGCATTTAGTAGGACTCTAGTACAATGGTGAGTAGATCCTTACCTTGTTCCTGATCTTAGGGAGATAGTAGTCAGTCTTTTATCATTAAACATGAAGCTAGCAGGAGGTTTTTCACATACATAATTGATCAGGTTGAAGATGTTGCTTTATCCTAATTTGTTCAGAGATTTTGTCATAATGGATATTTAATTTTGTGAGACTTTCTTCTGCATCTAATGAGATGATTATACAGTTTTTCATCTTTGATCTGTTATTAAGCTAGATTGCATTAACTTTGAATGTTAGAACAAACTTACAACCTTACATTTCTGGGATAAACCCAAACTTGTTATAACTTATTCTCTTTTTAATTTATTGTGAGATTCAGATTAATAATATCCTGTTAGAGATTTTTTTGCATGTCTATGAGGGATATAGATCTTTAGCTTCCTTTTCTTGTAATGTTTGTCTGGTTTTTAAAACCAGGGAAATGACAGCCTCATAAAATGAGCTAGAACGTTTTTCTTCCTTCTCTCTCTATATTTTTAAAGATTATTTCTTTCTTAAAAGTTTCATAGGATTAATATTAATGCAACCTAAGTCTGGAAGATTTTTTCCTTTTTTCTTTGTGGGAAGGTTTTTAATTATCAATCTAATTTCTGAAAGATTTAATGCTACTCAGATTTTCTATTTTTTGTCAGTGTTGGTAATTTGAGTCTTTCAAGGAATTTGCCCATTTCATCTAAACTGTGAAATTTATTTCACAAAAAATTGCACATAATGTTTTCTTATTATCTTTCAAACATAGATCTAATACAGAATCTATAGTGATATTTCTTTTTTCAACCCTGATATTAATAGTTTGTCTTCTTTCTTGGGTAATCTAGGTGGAGGTCAATCAAGTTTATTGATTTTATTTCATAAAACCAGCTTTTGGTGCATAGTTTTATTTAGTGACTTTTAACATTCATTGGTTTCCACTATTATCATTATTATTTCCTTCCTTCTACTAGCTTTGGATTTAATTTTTTTACTTAAGATTTGAAGGGAGGAAGGGGGAAAGGAGAAATTATTTATAGCCTTCTAAGTGGAAGATTAAATCCTTGATTTTAAACCTCTTTTCCAATGTAAGCATTTGAAACTATACATTTTTCCCTAGGAAACACTTTAGATGAATTCCACAAGTTTCAAATGTTATGTTTTCAAGATCACTCAGCAAAACATAGTTGCTAATTTTCCTTGTGATTCTTTGACCCCACAGGTTATTCAGAAGTATGTTGTTTAATTTTCTAACTTTCTAAATATCTGTTATCAATTTCTACTTAAATTCTGTTGAGGTCATAGAACACAAAAAGTATGAATCTAATCCTTCCAAAGTTATTGAGATTTGTTTTATGACCCATTATTTGGTGTGTTATTGAACATTCCAAGTATACTTGAAAAGACTGTTTATATTCTTGTTTATTCTGGTGCTTTTTGGTGTAGCAATCTATAAATGTCAATTACATCATCAAGTTCACTGACAATGTTGCTCAAGGCTTTTGTAGCTTTACTGCATTTTTTTTTTTTTGAGCTGGGATCTCACTGTATCACCAAAGCTGGAGTGCGGATCTCACTGTATCACCAAAGCTGGAGTGCGGAGGCAAGATCACAGTTCACCATAGCCTTGAACTTCTGGCCTAGGCAATCCTTCTGCCTCTGCCTCCTGAGATGCTGGGACTACAGGTGAATACCACCATGCCTGGCCAACTTTTTAAATTTTCTATAGACACGAAGTCTCACTATGTTGCCTAGGCTGGTCTCAAACTACTGAACCCAAGCAAATCTCCTGCCTCAGCATCCCAAAGTACCGGAATTACAAGTGTGAGGCACTGCACCTGGCCTTTTGATATATTTGTTTAAAGACTGGGCTTGGTGGCTCAGCATGTATTCCCAGCACTTTCGGAGGCCGAGTTAAGTGAATTGCCTGAGCCTGCAAGTTCAAGACCAGCCTGGGAAACTTGGCGAGAATCCCGTCTCTACAATAAAATTTTTTAAAAATTAGCTAGGGTTGATAGCCCGTGCTTCTAGTTCCAGCTACTTGGAAAGTTGAGGCAGAAGGACCTCCAGAGCCCAGCAGGTCGACGCTGGGGTGGCCGTGAGCATGCCACTGCACTCCAGCATGGGCGACAGAGTGAGACTCCAACTCAAAAAAAAAAAAAAAAAAAGAAGATATATATGTTTGATCAATTACTAAAAAACAAGGGTTCTATTCAATACTGTTTTTTCATCTAACACTTTTTCCTTAGATTTATTCCACCTGATATTAATGTCCACTCCAACTTTTCCAATTAGTATTTATAATAGCCAGATGCAGTGGCTCACACCTATAATCCCAGCACTTTGGGAGGCTGAGCGAGAAGACTGCCTGAGCTCACGGGTTTGAGACCAGTCTGAACAACATGGTGAGACCTCATCTCTACAATAAATAAATTAAAAATTAGCTGGGCATGGCGGTGCATGCCTGTAGTTCCAGCTACTTGGAAGGCTGAGGGGGAAGGATCGCCTGAGCCCAGCAGGTCAAGGCTGGGGTTACCGTGAACGTGTCACTGCACTCCAACCTGGGCAACACGAGTGAGACAACAACTAAAAAAAAAAAGTATTTATAACAGTGTATCTTTTCCCATTCTTTTATTCTTAATTTCCTAATTAAGTTTTCTACAAATTATTTCACATATTTATAACTGTTCTTTTTACAGTTTTATTTATTTACTTCTGAGTCAGGGTCTCACTCTGTCACCCAGGCTGGAGTGCAGTGGCACAACAGCAGCTTACCACAGCCTCAACCTCCCGGGCTCAGGCAATCCTTCTGCCAAATAGCCTCCCAAGTAGCCAGGACTACAGACATGTGCCACCACACCCAACTAATTTTTTACATTTTTGTAGAGATAAGATCTCGCTATGTTGCCCAGGCTGATCTTGAACTCCTGGGCTCAAGCAATCTTCCCACCTCAGACTTCTAAAATGTAGAGTTAAATTTTTATTTATTTACTTTAAAAGACAGGGTCTTGCTATGTTTCCCAGGCTTGAGTGCAGTGGCTATGCAAAGGCACAAGCATACCGCACTGTAGTCTTGAAACTCCTGGCCTAAACTAAAGTGATCCTCCCTCCTCAGTCATCGACACTTGTATGTCACCACACCCAGTTTGTAATTGTTATTTAAAAACTCTTTTATTGGTCAGTTCTATAATCAATCATTTCTGGGTCTGTTTCTATTGACTTGTTTTTCTTCTGGTTCTATGTCATAGTTTCCTACTTTTTGCAGGTCTTGTAATTTTAGAATACTAGATATTCTGTATGCTACACTGTTGGGTGTCTGAATTTTGTTGTCTTTTTTAAAGAGGATTGAGCTTTGTTTTGGCAGGCAATTAAGTTAGTTGTGGATCAATACATTCTTAAAACTTTTTTTAAAACCTTTATGAGAGCAGGTCTAGTTTACCCTACTACCAAAGTGTGATCTCTCTGAAGTCTCTATTGAATATCCCAGATATTCAATGAATTTTATTCATTTTGGAAGGCTAGAACTTCACTCAGCCTTATTAAGCTCTGGCGATCCTCCAACTTACAGTTTCCCAGTAATTATTCTTTCCTCATTAGTTGCTCTTTGTCTAAATTTGCGGAGTCTCAACATGTGCACATAGCTTACTATTCAGTCAAATCTATATAGATTTCTGTTTTTCGTTTTTGTTTTTTTAGTAGTCCTCTCTTTACTAGCCTCAAATTCCAGCTACTTTAGTATCCTTAAACTCTGATCATTTTCTTTTCAAATCAGCAAGAACTTTGGGCTTCTTGGGCTTGCTCTCTTTATAACATTGTCTAGAAAATGGCTATAAACAGAAAGTCAGGGTAATCACATGGCTCATTTCATTTGTTTCTCAGTCTGTGCCACGTTGTACATCTTAAACTATTTGTTTTCTATGCTTCATCCAGTCTTCTATTTGTTTACAGCTGGAGGGTAGTTACTGTCATTGTCAGAAGCAGGAGTCTTCTCCTTTGATATAAATTTTTTTAAAGCGATGGGGGTCTCACTACGCTGCCCATTGCTGTACTTGAACTCCTGGGCTCAAAGTGATCCTCCTACATCAGCCTCCCAAGTAGCTAGAACCAGGCTTTTTCTTTAATTTGCAAAATGTGTATCTTTCTTGGCTTATCCTGTGTTTAAAATATTGTGTTTTTAAAGTTACTAAAACATGTAAAAATTTGAACACTGACAACAAATTATGTGATGATTTTAAGATATTAAGTTTTAAGAGAAGTGATAAAGTCAATGTACTTACATTAAAGACCTTTCATCTTTGAGGAGTACTTACTAAAATACAGATTAAATACTATGATATTTAGGACTTTTTTCAAAATAAGATAAAGTGAGAAGAGATAAGTGGGTAGGGTTATAGATGAAACAAAACTGGCTGTAAGCTGATAATAGTTGAAGTTGAGTGCTGAGCTCATGATACTCCTCTATTTCTGTATATTTTTTAAAATTTCATACAAAAACAAAAGTCAGTAGATATAATTTCTGTCTATGTGGTTATAGCTCCAACATGGGTTCGTGTGTTTTGTTTTTAATTTTTAGGGACTGTTGTCGTTTGTTTTTAACTTGATCTTTGATTGAATTATGTAAAGCATTTACATGGCTATTAAGGCAAAATGATGAAATATAACATTTCAGAGTTTTCCCTTTCGTCCCTGTTCCCTGCTTTTTCTCTCTTACCTGTATAAGTAGTTTTATTTATTTTATTTTATTTTGGATTGACATCACCACTGTTTCTTTTTGAAAATGTAAATAAAGATATATACTGGTATTAAATCCTCTGGCTCTACATAAGACATCATATTATACAAACTCTTCTGCAGTTTGCTTTCTTCATTTAACAACATGTCCTAGAGATCACTCCAGAGTATAAAAATGTTTCCATTACTTTTATTTAACCAGTTCTCTACTGATAGACATTGGATTATCTTTTGCTATCACAAATAATGTAGTATGTTATTATAATTAGTCTTGACATATAAATTATGTTTTTGCCAATGTATCTTTGGGATAAGGTTGGATCACAGAAAAAAGTATAAACCACGTGTCACTATTCTATATAAGTGGTCCTATTTATTTATTTATTGTTATTTTGTAGAGACAAGGACTCACTATGTTGTACAGGTTGGTTTCAAACTCACGGGCTCAAGCAATCGTCCCCCCTTAGCCTCCCAAAGTGCTGGCATTACAGGTCTGAGCCACTACACCCAGCTGTAAGTGGTCAAATTCTTAATCTTTATAACACTAAGTATTCAAAGGAAACGAAAAATCAAAAAGAAACAAATCTAAAGTAAATGTAGTGCTACTGGTATAAAGACATAGGGGGAAGGGGCCAGTATATTGGTCTCTCATACTAAAGGTTTCCAAATCAACCCTTAGAAATACTTATTAGTAGAATTAACTACAGTCTGTATATTTCAGATATATCTTTTAAGAGTTGGGGGTTGAGACGAAAGGATTACTTGAGCCCAGGAGGTCGAGACCAGCCTGGACAACGTGGTGAGAACTCATCTCTACAATAAAAAAAATTAGCTGGGTATGGTGGCGCACGCCTGTAGTTCCAGTTACTCAGAAGGCTGAGGTGGAAGGATCACCTGAGTCCAGCAGGAAAATGTAGCGATGGCCATGAGAGTGCCACTAGACTCCAGCAAGGGTGACAGAGTGAGAATCCAACTCAAAAAAAATAAGTTGGGGTGTCACTCTGTGTCCCAGGCTGGAGTACAGTGGTATGATCACAGCTTACTGTAACCTTGACTCTTAGGCTCATGCAATGCTTCGGCCTCAGCTTCCCAAGCAGCTGGAAATACAAGCATGTGCCACCATGTTTGGCTAATTTAAAAAAAAGTATTGTAGAGACAGGGTCTTGCTATGTTGCCCAGTTGGTCTTGAACTCCTGGCCTCAAGCTATCCTCCCACTCCCACTCTTGGGCTCAAGTGGTCTTCCTGCATGAGGCCTTTTTGAACAGGAACTCTTAGAATAACCCTGGTCCCTCTCTGTGTAAATGTTGATTCTTCAATGGCTTCACTTCACTTCACAGTAGACAACATTTTCCCTACATAACATCCAATTGTTATTTGATACCCATTATTACCAGTATATATCCTTGAGGTGAATATTTCTTTTATGCCTACCTTCTACATCTAATGTCTGTGACTGTAACACTCTCAAGGATGAAGGATTATTCTCAATTTCTTTTTATTATGACTGGCAAAGATATAGCACATTTCATTTAATAACTGCTCTCAGTACTGATTATCATAAGCTGTTTAGTCCTGTGTTTAAGATTTTAATCTTTTTATAGAATTATCTTTTTGATGACAATATCTTTTTGAAATATAAATAATCCTAGTAATATGTATTATTAGTATCACTACTATACATACATAAACTATAATTTTTTATACTTTCATTTCAAATATCAAAAATAGGATTCCAAAATAAGTTTCTTATTCCATTGATACTTTCATGTCACATTCCCCTTTTAAAATATCTTCCTTTATAAAACCAAGATAAAATTTGCTAAATATGCTTAGCAGCCTGCATTTAAAGATAGCATATACCAGACAAAAGTGGCTGTGACTTACCCTTCTAAAACATACAATACTTACGCATCTGTA
>NW_007260602.1:176751-177381 GCF_000164805.1 Carlito syrichta
TCCAGTGGAGGCTGAATCCTCCCCAGCCCAGCAGGCAGTCCCTGCTCCGTCTGCAGGGCCTCCTGTGGTGGTGGGACCCTCTCCGACCCAGCAGGCGGCCTCGTCTTCGACTCCAGAGCTCCTTGAGGGGATGGGAGCCTCTGCAGCCCCGCAGGGAGCTTCCACTCAGCCTCCGGAGCCCCCAAAGGAGACCAAACCTCCACGCCAGCAGGCAGTCCCAGCCCAGCCTTTGGACCTGGGGCTCACCATCACGCCAGCACCCCCTGTGCAGGCTGAGCCGTCAACAGCCCCAATGACTAGAGTGACTTCAAAGCGCCCTGGCCAGCTTCAAACCCATCACCCAAGCCTAACTCAAGTCACAGCCCAACATTTGGAACTTGCTGTAACTGCAGAACCCGCTGCAGGGGTTAAACTCTCTCCCCCCATGCGGGAGACCCCAACTCAGCCGGACCTGGGGCTCGTCATAACCCCAGAGCCCACTACGGAGGCTGAACATTCTAAGGCCCCGGAGAAGACTACACTTAAACGTCCAACCCAGGATCAGACTCAGCACCCAATCCTGTCTACAATCAGAGGCCGACCTCTCCACGTGGTGCTCACTCAGGATGTCCGGGTGCAGTCTGAAAGTGG
>NW_007260602.1:178779-179971 GCF_000164805.1 Carlito syrichta
GTTTGAAGGTTATATGGTGAGGTATGGAGAACCATTGAAAGTTTTCATGCAAAGGGTAGGCGTGGTGGCTTATGCCTGTAATCCCAGCACTTTGGAGGAGGCCAAGGTGGGAGGATAGCTTGAGCCCAGGAGATCGAGACCAGCCTGGGTAACATAGTGAGACCTCATCTCTCTAAAAAAAAAAATTAGCTGGGCATGGTGGCATGTTCCTATAGTCTCAGCTTGGGAGGCTGAAATGAAAGAATCACCTGAGCCCAGGAGGTCGAGGCTGCGGTGAGCTGAGATCGTGCCACTGCACTCCAGCCTGGGCGACAGAGTGAGACCCAACTTAAAAAGTTTTCAAGCAAGAAAGCTTAGACTAAAACAGGAGGATTATTTTATAATCCACGTGTGGAGTGATCTGAGGGGAAAGCTTAATCCAGGGAGACCAAATAGAAAGCTCTCGAAAAGTCTAGGAGTGAGAGAGAAGGGGCCAAGCCAGATGGGTTGTGATGGGAGTGGGAAGCACCGCAGAAGAAGCCCAGACAGGGTCTAGTGACGGTTCAAGAGTGGGGGCGGGTGTGCCTCATGGTGCAGGTGGCCTCGCGTTAGGTCTTGATTAATGGTGCCGACTGGGCAGCTGAAACTGGAAATCAGAAAACAGGCATTATTTTCAGTATTTTCATATCTCCCACAAGGTGGCCATGATTCTTTTACTTGTTCTGATCCATCATTCTTTTCCTACTTCTTAAAGGATATGAACTCTGTTTCTTCACAGAAATTTCCGAGGAAATGCTATCTCCTCCATTGAAAAAAATGCATGGAGAGCATACCCCTGGACTGAGAAACTGTGAGTATATTCTCTACAAATATGAATACAAAAATGAACTGCATTTTATCCCTCTTGGTCCAGAATTTTTGAGGCTAATACTTCCAAGGAAAAGTATTTCCTTCTCCACATCCCAAATCAACCTCTGTTGATGCAGTTCTATGGTTACTTTAAAATTAAGTTTGGCCAGGCTTGGTGGCTCAGCCTGTAATCCCAGTGCTTTGGGAGGCTGAGGTGAGTGGACTGCCTGAGCCTGCAGGTTCGAGACCCGCCTGGGCAACTTGGCGAGACCTCATCTCTACAGTAAAATAAAAAATTAACTGGGCATGATAGTGCACGCCTGTAGTTCCAGCTACTTGGAACGCTGAGCGGAAGGATCGCCGG
>NW_007260603.1:0-12657 GCF_000164805.1 Carlito syrichta
AACTTCATGACTCTTGCGAAAGATAAATAAGGAATCTGGGCAACATGTGTCCTCAATACTGAAAATCTACAGTGCGTCATGCTAAGGGCTAAACAAAATCAGGGCTTCGAGCACCCCTCATGTTTTAGAGCTATTTGTTATGTGGATATTACAAATCAATCATTCCTGGACTCCAGCAACACTCTGGTACTATTAGTTGTGAACAAGAATTTCGCACTACAAGTCCATTTAGATACTCGGAACCTCTGATTCCAGATCCATGACACAAGTAATTCTCTCGGATTTTTTGTATGTAAGCCCTGACTTCAGTGTTACCTCATACTCCAGAAACTACAGTGGCTCCGCTGTTCATTATTAGGACTTTCGGGTTTAGGTGTTCAACTTTTTTAGGAGATGTTATTTGGAGAGAACCAGGAATCTTAGATTCCACGTCCACAGGCATATTCTTGTCATCTTTCTATGGGTATACAAGAGTCTGGACTTCCAGGCCAACAGGAAACATCTCTTCATTTTGCTTAGAACAAAATAGGAATCTGGGTCACTGTGTTCCTTGAAAGTTTCTACACACTTTACTAAAGAGGAACCAGGAAACTCGGTTTCCATGTAACTTGCAAACATCTGGGCATTTACTAAATTACCGTGGCTTAAGGCAATACTCATACCTAGGAATCAACAGGGACTTTAGCAAATGCTAATCTGGGATCTGGGAGTCCTTATTCTCAGATTATTCAGAGCAACATCCAACATGCATACGGCAAATCGGGCATTGCCAATCCCCAGGAACGTATTGCACCTCTTGATAGTTGTAACTGAGATTCTGGCCTAGTGATCCGTTTGTTTCACAGGTTTCTGTAAGGCCAGATTCTATAATCCATGTAATCATCTGCCATTTGTTAATATGATCACTGGCTTCAGGTTTTCCTCATAGTCCAGAAACTACTGATGGACATTCGTTTTCACATTGAGAATGTGGGATTAGGGGTTCTCACATATTTAGGATGTATTCTTAAGGGGGAACCAGCAATCTTCGATTCCAGGTCCTTGGGAATCTTCTTGGCGTATTTGTATTGGTATGTAAGAGTTTTTACATCCACGTCACCAGAAAACGACCTGACGTCTTACTGATAATAAAAACGGAATGTGGGTTATGGGAGGCCTCAATCCATTTCTACAGGGCTCCGTTATAAGGGCTTATCTGGAATCTGGGCTTCTAGTTCTCCAAATTCTTCAGAGCACGTTGCCACTTGGAGAGGACAAGTGTCATTATAGATTCCCAGCAAACTTCTGGTCCTCTTGATTGTTGTAACCAAGAACCAGGCCGTGCAATATGTTTGGTTTCTTGGCACAAATAAAGTCACATAACTGGATTGAGGCATGATCTAGCTATATTTGTGTGTAACTCTTGTCTTAAGATGTACTTGTAATCCTAAAACTTCCGTTTGTGAATTTGTTTGATTTAGCCTGGAGATTTTGAGGTTGCTAAGCATGTAGTACATATTTGTAAAGGTAACCAGGAATCATGGATTCCACGTCCCAGGGAAAATCAGGGCATATTGCTGAGAACGAGAAGAGAATGCGAGTTCAGGAGTCCTCAATCGTCAAAATCTATATGACCTCTTGATAAGGTTTAATGAAGAATCTGGGCATGTAGGTCCTTCCATTTTTCAGAGCTACTGACTGCGTGAATACCTAAAATCTCTTATTACAGATGCAAGAAGATTCCGGTCCTTTCAATTGTTGTAATCGAGGATATGGACCTAAAATTTCGTTTGTTACTTATGCACATCTTCGGCCATAATCCAGTTCTCCAGTAATAAACTGGCATATTTCGACAAAATCCATCACTTCAGGTTACCTCAAAATACCGTAATTTCCTGTGGTCAGACGGATAGGAATTGGGATATTGGGTTTAGAATATTCCACATTTTTACGGTCTTGCTATGGGAACTTGGAAACACGGATTACAGTTCCCAGGTATTATATGGGAGTCTTTCTATCGATATCCCAACAACTAGAATTCTATGTTCATCAGGAAATTTCTCGGGTATTGCCGAGAATTAAGCAGGAATTTGCGTAATGGGTGTCCTCATGTATGGGAAACTACAAGGCCTCTTACTACAGAATAATAAGGAATCTGGGTTACACGAGTCCTCAATCCCCAAAAACTTACAGGGAGACTTACTAAGGGAGAAAAAATTATCAGGGATTTGAATCACGAATCTGGGAAATGGGAGTATTCATATAGAGGAAACTTCACAACCTCTTGCTAAGGCCGAACAAGGAATCTGGGTTACACATGTCCTCGATCCTAAAAATCTACAAGTCACCTTCTTAAGGGCTAAACCAGAATAAGGGTTTTGAAGCAGGAATGAATATCGGTAATGAGAGTCTTCATATACAAGAAACTACACAGCCTCTACCTAAGAATGGATAAGGAATCTGGTTTTCATGAGTCCTCAATATCAGAAATATACTGGGCATCTTGTTAAAGGCTAAACAAGAATCAGTCTTCGAAGCAACAATCTGGGGAATGGGAGTCCTCATATACAGGAAACTACAAGGGCTCTTGTTAAGGAAGAATAACGAATCTGGGTTAAACGAGTACTCAATTCCAAAAATGTTGAGGGCGACTTGGTAAGGCCTACAAGACTAGGACTTCGACGTCTCCATATTATTCAGAGCTGTACCCTAAGTGCATATTAGGAGTCACTCATTCCAGAAGTCCTGCAATATTCTGGTCTTCTCGATAGTTTACACAAAAATATGGCACTACAAGTCCACTTAGATTCTGGATCCTCTAACACCACATTCCAGGACACAAGTAATCATCTAGGGTGTTTTGAATGTAAGCCCTGAGTTCCGGGTTACCTCGTACTCCAGAAATTACTGGTAGTTCAGCTATTCGGAATTAGGACCTTAGGTTTAGATGTTACACCATGTTTAGAAGGTATTTTTGGGAGGGCACCAGGGTCTTGGTTTACAAGTTCATAGGAGCATTCTGGAGTCGTTCAATTGGGAGCCACGTGTCTGGACTTCTGGGAAATGGGGAAACATTTGGTCGTTCTTCTGAGAATGAAACAGGAATCTCGAACTCTATGTCCCAGAAAGTTTCTACTCATTTTACCAGTGTGGAACAAGAAAAATCAGTTTGCATGTGACCAGCAAACTTCTGGGCAGTTGTTAATTTTTCCCTGGCTTGAGGTAGTTCTCATACCTAGAATCCTACAGGAATATTCTAAATGCTAATCAGGAAGTTGGAGTCCCAGTCCCTACACTTTTCAGAACTAATTCCTATATATATACCACAAATGTGTCATTACCAATTCCCAGGAACCTGCTGCTCCTCTTCTTAGTTGTAACAGAGAATCTGGCCATCTGCTTGGCTTTTTCTTCAGGAGGCTGTAAGGCCAGATTCCACAACCCAAGGAATCATGTCGCCATTTTTCTTGTAATTTCTGACTTCAGGTTTATCTCCTAATCCAGAAACTACTGTTGGAATTTTAGATTGACATTCGTAACTTTGTATTAGGTGTTCCCAATATTTAAGACATATTCTTAAAAAGGATCCAGCAATCTTGGATTCCAGGGCCCTTCTGACCTTTTGGGCTTATGATTATTGGTATATAACAGTTTGTAATTCCATGTCGCCAGGTAACTTCCGGGAGTCTTACTGAGAACCAAAAGAATCTGGGTTAATGGGGTCACCAATCCAAGAATTCTACATGGACACCTTATAAGGGCGAGTCCTGAATCTGGGATTTTATTTCCAAACATTCTTTCGGGCTACAGTCCTCTTGGATATGACAATTTTGTCATTATAGATTCTCAGCAACCTTCTGGTCTTCTTGATAGTTGTAACCTAGAATTTGGACCCTCAAGTCCGTTCGGATCCTTGGTACAACAAAGGGCAGATTCCAGGACCCAAATTATCTTAGTGCAATATTCGTATATAACTATCGCCTTAAGATGGACCTTGTAATCCTAAAACTTCTGTTTGTCCTTCTATTCCAATAGGAGCCTGGTGTTTTGAGGTTACCAAATATATATTACGTACTTTTAAGCATAGCAAGGATTCATGGATTCCACCACCCTAGGTAATTTCTGGGAATCTGCCTATTTGTATACAGAGTTTTTGGATCCACATCACGAGGGAAAATCAGGGCATCTTGCTGAGAACAAAAAGGAAATCCGGCTCTAGGAGTTCTCATTCGCCAGAATCTACAGGTGCTCTTGATAAGGTTTAATCAGCAATCTGGGCTTCAGGGTCCCTACATTCTTCAGAGCTACTAGCTCCGTAGATACAGTTACTCGGTCATTACACATCCCCAGGAACATTCTATTCTCTTGATAGTTGTAATCGAGGATCTAGCCCAAATATCCTTTTGTGTCTTATGAACATCTAGGACCATAATCAGGTACCCCAGGAATCAAATGGCATATTGGTACAAAATCCCTTGATTCAGGTTGCCTCAAACTACAGAAATTTCTTGTGGTCAGGCTGGTGCAAAATGGGACATTGGGTTTAGGAGATTCCACATTTTGGGGAGGTCTTGTTATGTGGAACCAAGAATCTTGGATTCCACTTCCCAATAACCTTATGGGAGTCTTTCCTTGATATCCAAACAAGTGGAATTCTAGGTCACCAGGAAATAACTCAGTGCCTTACTGAGAATGAAGCAGGAATCTGAGTAATGGGAGTCCTCATATACAGGAAACTACACGGCCTCTTGCTAAGAAAGAATAAGGAATTTTGTTTGCATGGGTACTCAGCCCAAATATCCACAGGGCGTCTTACTAAGAGGTAACCATGAATCTGGTTTCTAATGTAGGAATCTGGGTAGTGAGAGTCCTCAAATACAGGAAACTGGACTGCCTATTCCTAAGAAACAATAAGGAATCTGGGTTATACGTGTCCTCAATAATTAAAAAACTTCAGGGCGTCTTGCTAAGGGCTAAACAGGAATCAGGGTTTTTGAAGCATTAATCTGCTGAAATGGGGTCCTCATATACAGGCAAATACACGGCCTTTTGCTAATAAAGAATAAGGAATCTGGTTTGCACGTGTTCTCTATCCCAAAAGAATTACACGGCCTCTTGTTAAGGGCTAGAAAAGAATAAAATATTCGAAGCAGGAATGTGGGTAATACTACTCATAACAGGAAACTTAGAGGCCGCTTGCTAAGGAAAAATAGGGAATCTGTTTTACACGGTTCCTCAATCACAAAATCTACATGGCGTCTTGATAAGGGCAAAACAAAAATCTGGGTTTCAAACAGGAATCTAGGGAAAGGGATTCCTCATATACGGGAAACTTCACGGCCTCCAGCGAAGTAAGAATAAGGAATCTGTGTTGCATGAGTCCCCAATCCCAAAAAACTATCAGGACGTCTTGCTACTGGACAAAAAAGAATCAACGCTTCAAGCTCACCTCATGTTTTGGAGCTATTTAGCATGTGGATATTAGGAATCAGTCAATTCAGGACTCCAGAAACATTCTGGTCCTCGTGATATTTCTAAACTGGTATCTGGCACTACAAGTCCGTTAGGTTCCTAGGGACAACTAAGGACAGATTCTAGCACAAAAGGGATCATCGTGCCATATTTGGATGTAAATCTTGGTCTCAAGATGAACCTTGTAATTCTAAAACTTCCATTTGTCCATTTATTTTGAGAGTGGGTCGAGGGTTTTGCAGTTGCCAAATGTTTAGTAAGTATTTTTAGAGGTAACCAGGAATCACGGATTCCCCGTCACTAGGAAACTTGTGGGCATGTGTCTTTTGGTATACAGAATTTTGGAACACACATCGACGGGGAAAATCAAGGCATCTTGCTGATAACAACAAGGGAATCTGGGTTCTTGGCGTTCTCATTCGCCAAAGTCTACAGGACCTGTGGATGTGGTTTAATCTGGAAACTGGGATTCTAGGTCCCCATATTGTTAGGTTGTCTTGTAAAAGGGAACTAGGCATCTTGGATTCCAATTGCCCAGGAATCTTCTGGGTGTCTTTCATTGATATCCAAAAACTTGAATTCTACATCACCAAGAAATATCTCGGTGTCTTGCTGAGAATGAAGCAGGAATCTGGGTAATGGGAGTCCTCCTATACAGGAAACTTCATGACTCTTGCGAGGGATGAATAAGGAATCTGGGCTACATGGGTCCTCAATACAGAAAATCTGCAGTGCGTCTTGCTAAGGACTCAACAAGATCAGGACTTCGAGCACCCTTCATGTTTTTTGAGCTATTTGTTATGTGGATATTACAAATCAATCATTCCTGCACTCCAGCAACACTCTGGTACTCTTGATAGTTGTGAAAGAGAATCTCGCACTACAAGTCCATTTAGATACTCGGAACCTCTGATTCCAGATCCATGACACAAGTAATTCTCTCGGATTTTTTGTATGTAAGCCCTGACTTCTGTGTTACCTCGTACTCCAGAGACTACAGTGGCTCCCCTGTTCGTTATTAGGACGTTGGGTTTAGGTGATCAATTTTTTTAGCAGGAATTATGGGGTAAAACCATGAATCTTACATTCCACGTCGCCTAGGCAGATTTTTGTCATCTTTCTATGGGTATAGAAGAGTCTGGATTTCCAGGTCAACAGGAAACATCACGTCATTTTGCTTAGAACAAAATAGGAATCTGGGTCACTGTGTCCCTTGAAAGATTCTACACGACTTACTAAAGAGAAACCAGGAAACTCGGTTTCCATGTAACTTGCAAACATCTGGGCATTTACTAAATTACCCATGGTTTAGGCCGTGCTCATACCTAGGAATCGACAGGGACTTTAGCAAATGCTAATCTGGAATCTGGGAGTCCTGGTTCTCATATTATTCAGAGCACCGTCCTATCTGCATACCACAAATATGGCATTGCCAATCCCCAGGAACGTGTTGCACCTGTTGATAGTTGTAACTGATATTCTGGTCTACTGGTCCGTTTGTTTCACAAGGTCCTGTAAGGCCATATTCCACAATCCACACAATCATCTGCCATTTTTTAATGTGAACACTGGCTTCAGTTTTACCTCGTAGTGCAGAAACTACTGATGGACATTCGTTTTGGCATTGAGAATGTGGGATTACGTGTTCCCACATATTTAGGTTGTATTCTTAATGGGGAACCAGCAATCTTCCGTTCCAGGTCCCTGGGAAACTTCTTGGCATATGTGTATTGGTATGTAAGAGTTTGCACTTCCACGTAACCAGAAAACGTCTGGGCATCTTCCTGTTAATAAAAAAAGGAATGTGGGTTATGGGAGGCCTTAATCCTTTTCTACAAGGCTCCGTTATAAGGGCTTATCTGAAATCTGGGCTTCTAGTTCTCCAAATTCTTCAGAGCACGTTGCCACTTGGAAAGGACAAGTGTCTTTATAGATTCCCAGCAACCTTCTGGTCCTCTTGGGTGTTGTAACCAAGAACCAGTCAGAGCAATTCAGTTGGGTTTCTCGTCACAACTAAAGCCAGATTACAGGACTAAGGCATCAGCTCTCCATATTTGTGTGTAACTCTTGTATTAAGATGTACCCTGTAATCCTAAAACTTCCGTTTGTGAATCTATTTGATATGACTTGGGTGTCTCTTTTGTTGCTAAGCATGTAGTACACATTTTTAAAGGTAACCAGGAATCACGGATTCCATGTCCCTGTGAAACAGCTAGGCATCTGTCTATTTGTATACAGAAATTTGGATTCCAGATCACCAGGGCATTTTCCTGAGTATGAGAAGAGAATGCAGGTACAGGGGTCCTCCATCGTCAAAATCCATATGGCCTTTTGATAAGATTTAATGAGGAATCTGGGCTTGTATTTCCTTCCATTTTTCAGAGCTACTTGCTACGTGGATACCTAAATCTCTTATTACAGATCCAAGAAGATTCTGGTCCTTTCGATAGTTGAAATCAAGTATCTGAACATACAATTTCGTTTGTTTCTTATCCACATCTTCGGTCAAAATACAGTTCCCTATGTATCAACTGGCATTTTGCGACAAAATCACTCACTTCAGGTAACTTCAAAATACCGAAATTTCCTGTGGCCAGGCTGGTAGAAATTGGGATATTGCATTTAGAATATTACACATTTTTACGATGTCTTCTGAAGGGGAAACTGGAAGCTTGGATTACTGTTCCCAGGCACTTTAAGAGAGTCTTCCTATTGATATCCAAACAACTGGAAGTATATGTCCATCAGGAAATATCTCGGGTATTGCTGAGAATTAAGCAAAATTTTGCAAAATGGGAGTCCTCATATAAGGTAAACTACATTGCCTCTTTCTACAGAAGAATAAGGAATCTGGGTTACACGAGTACTCAAATCCAAATCCAAAAAATCTACAGGGAGTATTACTAAGGGAGAAAAATGTATCAGCGATTTGAAGCACGAATCTGGGAAATTGGCGTCCTTATATACAGGAAACTTCACAACCTCTTGCTAAGAACGAACAAGGTATCTAGGTGACACATGCCTCAATATGAAAAATCTACAGGGCGTCTTTCTTAGGGCTAAACAAGAATCAGAGTTTTGAAGCAGGAATCTCTGTAATGGGAGTCTTCATATACAGGAAACTACACAGCCTCTAACTAAGAAAGGATAAAGAATCTGGTATTCACGAGTCCTTAATGCCAAAAATCTACTGGGCGTCTTGCTAAGGGCTAAACAAGCATCAGGATTTCGAAGCAAGTATCTGGGGAATGGGAATCCTCCTATACAAGAAAGTACATGGGCTCTTCCTAAGGAAGACTAACGAATCTGGGTTATATGAGTCCTCAATTCCAAAAATGTTCAGGGCGTCTTGATAAGGACTACAAGACTCGGACTTCGAAGTACCCATATTTTTCAGAGCTGTATGCTATATGCATATTAGGAATCACTAATTCCAGAAGTCCCGCAACATTCTGGTCTTCTTGATAGTTTAAACCAAAATATGCCACTACAAATCCATTTAGATTCTGTATCCTCTAATGCTAAATTCCAGGACACAAGTAATTATCTTGGTTGTTTTCAGTGTAAACCCTAAATTCAGGGTAATCCCGTACTCCAGAAACTTCTGGTAGTTCAGCTATTGGGAATCAGGACATTGGGTTTAGATGTTACACCATGTTTAGAAGGTATTTTTGGAAGAGAACCAGGGTCTTGGTTTACAAGTCCATAGAAGCAGTCTGGAGTATTTCTATTGGGAACCATGTGTCTGGACTTCTAGGGAACGAGAAAACATCTGGACGTTCTTCTGAGAACTAAACAGAAATCTCGGACACTATGTCTCCAGAAAGATTCTACTCATATTCCCAATGTGGAACAAGAAAAGTCAGTTTGCATGTGATTAGCAAACTTCTGGGCAGTTGTTAATTTTTACCTGGCTTAAGTAGTTCTCATACCTAGCAGCATACAGGAATTTTCTAAATGCTAATCAGGAATTTGGAGTCCCAGTCCCCACACCTTTCAGAACTAATTCCTGTATAAGTACCACAAATCTGTCATTCCAGATTCCGAGGAACCTGCTCCTTCTCTTCTTAGCTGTAACAGAGAATCTGGCCATATGCTCGACTTTTTTTGCAAGAGGCTGTAAGGCCATATTCCACAACACAAGGAACCATGTCGCCATTTTGCGTGTAATTTCTGACTTCAGGTTTACCTACTAATCCAGAAACTACCACTGAAATTTTAGATTGATATTCGAAACTTGAGATTAGGTGGTCACAAATATTTAGGACGTATTCTTAAAGCGGATCCAGCAATCTTGGATTCCAGGGCCCTTCTGACAATTTAGGCTTATGATTATTGGTATATAAGAGTTTGTACTTTCACGTCGCCAGGTTACTTCCGGGAGTCTTACTGAGAACAAAATGAATCTGGGTTACGGGGTTTGCCAATCCAAGAATTCTACATGGACACCTTAAAAGGGTTCATCTGGAATCTGGGATTCTATTTCCACACATTCTTTAGGGCTACAGGATTCTTGGATACGACAATTTTGCAATTATAGATTCTCAGCAAGCTTCTGGTTTTCTTGATAGTTGTAACAGAGAATGTGGACCCGTAAGTCTGTTTGGATCCTTGGTACAACAAAGGGCAGATTCCAGGACCCAAAGAATCTTAGTGCCATATTTGTATGTAACTATCGCGTTAAGATGTACCTTGCAATCCTAAAACTTCTGTTTGTCCTTCTATTCTGATAGGGGCCTGGAGTTTTGAGGTTGCCAAATATTTATTAAATACTTTCATGGGAAACCAGGATTCATGGATTCCACGACCTTAGGTAATTTCTGGGAATCTGCCTATTTGTATACAGAATTTTTGGCTCCACCTCACGAGGGAAAATCAGGGCATCTTGCTGAGAACAAAAAGGAAATCCAGTTCTAGGTATTCTCATTCGCCAGAATCTACAGGGCCTCTTGATAAGGTTTAATCGGCAATGTGGGCTTCAGGGTTCCTCCATTTTTCAGAGCTACTAGTTCTGTAGATACCCTTAATCTGTCATTACAGATCCCCAAGTACATTCTATTCTCTTGATACTTGTAATCAAGGATCTGTCCCAAATATCCTTTTGTGTCTTATGAACATTTAGGACCATAATCAGGTACCCCAGGAATCAAATGGCATATTGGTACCAAATCCCTCGATTCAGGTTACCTCAAACTACAGAAATCTCTTGTGCTCGGGCTGGTGGGAAGTGGGATATGGGTTTAGGAGACTTCACATTTTGCGGAGGCCTTGTTAAGGGGAACCAGGAATCTTGGATTCCAGTTCCCCAATAACTTTACGGGAGTCTTTCTCTTGATATCCAAACAACTGGATTTCTATGTCACCAGGAAGTATCTCAGCGTCTTGCTGAGAATGTAGCAAGAATATGGGTAATGGGAGTCCTCATATACAGGAAACTACATGGTCTCTTGCTAAGGAACACTAAGGAATTTTGTTTGCACGAGTCCTCAGTCCAAAAATCCACAGGGCATCTTACTAAGAGGTAACCATGGATCAGGTTTTGAATGTGGGAATCTGGGTAGTGGGAGTCCTCAAATACAGGAAACTGGACTGCCTATTGCTAAGAAAGAATAAGGATTCTGGGTTACACGTTTCCTTAATCCCTAAAAATCTTCAGGGCCTCTAGCTTAGGGCTAAACACAAATCAGGGTTTTTGAAGCATGAATCTGCAGAAATGGGGTCCTCATATACAGGCAAACACACGGCCTTTTGCTAAGAAAGAATATGAATCTGGGTTACACGTGTTTTCTATCCCAATAGAACTATCGGGCCTCTTGCTAAGGGCTAAACAAGAATAAGGGATTCAATGCAGGAATGTGGGTAATACTCCTCATAACAGGAAACTTCGTGGACTCTTCCTAAGGAAAAATAAGAAATTTGTTTTATGCGGTTCCTCAATCACAAAATCCACATGGTGTGTTGCTAAGGGCTAAACAAGAATCAGGGTTTCATAACAGGAATCTGGGGAAAGGGAGTCCTCATATACGGGACACTACACGGCCTCCAGTGAAGGAAGAACAAAGAATCTGTGTTACACGAGTCCTCAATCTGAAAAAATTTTCAGAACGTCTTGCTACTGGACAAACAAGAATCAGGGCTTCGATCTCCCCTCATGTTTTGGAGCTATTAAGTGTGTGGATATTCGGAATCTGTCAATTCAGGATTCCAGCAACATTCTAGTCCTCTTGGTACTTGTAAACGGGTATCTCACACTGCAAGTCCGTTAGGATACTCGGGAAAACTAAGGCCAGATTCCAGCACAAAAGCGATCATCTCGCCATATTTGGATGTAACTCTTGGTCTCAAGATGAACTTTGTAATTCTCAAACTTCCATTTCCCCTTTTATTTTGAGAGGGGCCGAGGGTTTTGCAGTTGCCAAATATTTATTCCGTATTTTTAAAGGTAACCAGGAATCACGGATTCCCCGATCCTAGGAAACTTGTGGGCATCTGTCTTTTTGTATACAGAATTTTGGAATACACATAGAGAGGGGAAACCAAGGCATGATGCTGAGAACGAAAAGGGATTCTGGATTCCTGGAGTCCTCATTCCTCGAAGTCTACAGGGCCTCATGATGAGGTTTTATCGGAATCTGGGTTTCTAGGACCCCATATTGTTAGGGTGTCTTGTACAAGGGAACAAGGAATCTTGGAGTCCAATTGACCAGGAAACTTCTGGGGGTCTTTCAATTGATATCCAAACAACTTGAATGCTACATCACCACGAAATATCTTAGAATCTTGATGAGAATGAAGCAGTAATCTGGATAAAGGGAGTCCTCATATACAGGAAACTTCATGACTGTTGTGAAGGATGAATAAGGAATCTGGGCCACATGCGTCCTCAATACCGAATATCTACAGTTCATCTTGCTAAGGACTAAACGAGAGCAGGGCTTCGAGCACCTCTCATGTTTTAGAGCTATTTGTTATGTGCATATTACGAATCAATCATTCCTGGACTCCATCAACAGTCTCGTACTCTTGATATTTGTGAACGAGAATCTGGCACTACAAGTCCATTTAGATACTCGGAACCTCTGTTTCCAGATCCAGGACAAAAGTAATTCTCTCGGATTTTTTTGTATGTAAGCCCTGACCTCAGTGTTACCTCGTACTCCAGAAACTTCAGTGGCTCCGCTGTTCGTTATTAGATTTTGAGTTTAG
>NW_007260603.1:12875-45433 GCF_000164805.1 Carlito syrichta
GGCTTAAGGCAGTGCTCATACCTAGGAATCGACAGGGACTTTAGCAAATGCTAATCTTGAGTCTGGGAGACCTGGTTCTCATGTATCCAGAGCAACGTCCTATATGCATACCACAAATCGGGCATAGTCAATCCCCATGAACGTTTTGCACCTCTTGACAGTTGTAACTTAGATTCTGACCTACTGGTCCGTTTGTTTCACATGGTCCTGTAAGACCAGATTCCACAATCCACACAATCATCTGCCATTTGTTAATGTGATCACTGGCTTCAGTTTTACCTCGTAGTCCAGAAAATACTGGTGGACATTCGTTTTCGCATTGAGAATGTGGGATTAGGGGTTCCCACATATTTGGGATGTATTCTTAAGGGGCAACCAGCAATCTTCGATTCCAGGTCCCTAGGAAACTTCTTGGCGTATGTGTATTGGTATCTAAGAGTTTGTATTTCCACGTCACCAGAAAAAGTCTAGATGTCTTCCTGATAATAAAAAAAGGAATTTGGGTTATGGGAGGCCTCAATCCATTTCTACAGGGCTCTGTTATAAGGGCTTATCTGGAATCTGGGCTTCTAGTTCTCCAAATGCTTCAGAGCACGTTGCCACTTGGAAAGGACAAGTGTCATTATAGATTCCCAGCAACCTTCTGGTCCTCCTGATTGTTGTATCCAAGTACCAGTCCGTGCAATTCAGTTGGGTTTCTCGGCACAACTAAAGCCACATTACAGGACTAAGGCATCATCTCGCCATATTTGTGTGTAACTCGTCTTAAGATGCACCCTGTAATACTAAAACTTACGTTTGTGAATCTATTTGATATGGCCTGGGGGATTGGGGTTTGTAAGCATGTATTACATATTTTTAAAGGTAACCAGGATCACAGATTCCACGTCCCTGGGAAACAGGCGGTCACTGTCTATTTGCATACAGAATTTTGAAATCCAGATCGCCAGGTAATATCAGGGCATATTGCTGAGAA
The DNA here is from genome assembly GCF_000164805.1 of Carlito syrichta. Taxonomy (NCBI): domain Eukaryota; kingdom Metazoa; phylum Chordata; class Mammalia; order Primates; family Tarsiidae; genus Carlito; species Carlito syrichta. The sequence goes on from NW_007260603.1 coordinate 13,852, forward strand.
CGAGAAGAGAATGCGGCTTCAGGGGTCTTCAATCGTCAAAATGTATGTGTCCTCTTAATAATGTTTAATGAGGAATCTGGGCTTGTAGGACTTTCCATTTTTCAGACCTGCTTGCTACGTGGATACCTAAAATCTTTTATTAGAGATCCAAGCAATTCTGGTCCTTTTGATAATTGTAATTGAGTATCTGAAGCTACAATTTCATTTGTTTCTTATTGGCATCTTCGGCCATAATCCAGTTCCCCAGGTATCAACTGACTATTTGCAACAGAATCCCTCGCTTCAGGTTAGCTCAAAATACCGAAATTTCCTGTAGTCAGGCTCGTGGAAATTGGGATATTGGGTTTTGAATATTACACATTGTTACGATGTCTTGTTAAGGGAAACCTGGAAGTTTGGATTACAGTTGCCAGTTACTATATGGGAGTCTTTCTATTGATATCCAAACAACTGGAATTCTATTTTCATCAGGAGAATATCTCGGGTATTGCTGAGAATTTAGCCGGAATTTGCAAAATGGGAATCCTCTTATACGGGAAACTACATGGCCTCTTACTACGGAAGAATAAGGAATCTGGGTTACACGAGTCCTCAAATCCCAAAAACCTACACGGAGTCTTACTAAGGGAGAAAAAAGTATCAAGGATTTGAAGCACAAATCTGGGGAATGGGAGTCCTCATATACAAATAGCTTCACAACCTTTTGCTAAGGACGAACAAGGAATCTGGGTGACACATGTCCTCAATCCGAAAAATCTACCAGGGATCTTTCTAAAGGCTAAACACGAATCAGAGTTTCGACGCAGGAATCTCAGTAATGGGAGTCTTCATATACAGGAAACCACACAGCCTCTACCTAAGAAAGGATAAGGAATCTGGTTTTCCTGAGACCTCAATGCCAAAAAACGACTGGGCATCTTGCTAAGGGCTAAACAAGAATCAGGATTTTGAAGCAAGTATCTGGGAATGGGTGTCCTCATATACAGGAAACTACATAGGCTCTTGATTAGGAAGAATAACGAATCGGGGTTACACGTGTCCTCAATTCCAAAAATGTTCAGGGTATCTTGTAAGGCCTACAAGACTCGGACTTGGACGTCCCCATATTTTTCAGAGCTGTATGCTATGTGCATATTAGGAATCACTCATTCCAGAAGTCCCGCAACATTGTGGTTCTCTCGATAGTTTAAACGAAAATATGGCACTAAAAGTCCATTTAGATTCTGGATCCTTTAACGCCAATTTCCAAGACATAAGTAATCATCTCGGGTGTTTTGAATGTAAACCCTGAGTTCAGCATTACCTCATACTCCAGAAACTTCCGGTAGTTCAACGAGCTATTCAGAATTAGGACCTTGGGTTTAGATGTTGCACCATATTTAGAAGGTATTTTTGGGATGGCACCAAGGTTTGGTTTACAAGTCAATAGGAGCATTCTGGAGTCTTTTTGATTGGGAGCCACGTGTCTGGACTTCTAGGGAATGGGGAAACATCTGGTCATTCATATGAGAACGAAACAGGACACTGTCCTCAGAGAGTTTCTACTCATGTTACTGATGTGGAACAAGGAAAATCAGTTTGCATGTGACCAGCAAACTTCTGGCAGTTAACTTTTCCCTGGCTTAAAGAAGTTCTCATACCTAGAAGTCTACAGGAATTTTCTAAATGCCAATCAGGAATTTGGAGTCCCAGAACCCACACTTTTAAGAACTAATTCATATATACTTACCACAAATCTGTCATTGCCGATTCCCAGGAACCTGCTGCTCCTCTTCTTAGTTGTAACAGAGAATCTGGCCATCTGCTCGGCTTTTTTTGCAGGAGGCTTTAAGGACAGATTCCACAAACAAGGAATTATGTCACCATTTTTCATGCATTTCTGACTTCAGGTTTACCTACTAATCCAGAAACTACTACTGGAATTTTACATTGATATTCGTAACTTGGGATTAAGTGTTCCCAAATATTTAGGACGTATTCTTAAAGGGGATACAGCAATCTTGGATTACAGGGCCCTTCTGAACTTTGGGCTTATGGTTATTGGTATATAAGAGTTTGTACTTCCACATCGCCTGGTAACTTCTGGGAGTCTTACTGAGAACAAAAATATCTGGGTTATGGGGGATGCCAACTCAAGAATTCTACATGTACACCTTATAATGGCTAATCTGGATTCTAGGATTCTATTTCCAAGCATTCTTTAGGGCTACAGGCCTCTTGGATATGACAATTTTTTCATTATAGATTCTCAGCAAACTTCTGGTCTTCTTGATAGTTGTAACCGAGAATGTGGTCCCTCAAGTCCGTTGGGTTCCTCGGGACAACAAAGGGCAGATTCCAGGACCCAAAGAATCTTAGCGCCATATTTTTATGTAACTATCGCCTTAATATGTACCTTGTAATCCTAAAACTACTGATTGCCCTTCTACTCCGATAGGGGCCAGATGTTTTGAGGTTGCAAAATATATATTACTTACTTTTTTTTTTTTTTTTTTGAGTTGGAGTCTCACTCTGTCGCCCAGACTGGAGTGCAGTGGCCGCTCCCGGCCACCGCAGCCTCGACCTGCTGGGCTCCGGTGATCCTTCCGCCTCAGCCTTCTGAGTAGCCGGAATTACAGGCATGCGCTACCACGCCCGGTTGATTTTTTGATTTATTGTAGAGATGAGGTCTTGCTGCCCAGGCGGGTCTCGAACCCGCGGACTCATGCAATCCACTCACCTCAGCCTCCCAAAGGCACGGGATTACAGGCTGAGCCACCGAGCCCGGCTATATTACTTACTTTTAAGGGTAACCAGGACTCATGGATTCCACGACCCTACGTAATTTCTGGGTATCTGCCTATATGTATACAGAGTTTTGGGATCCACATCACGAGGGAAAATCAGGGAATCTTGCTGAGAATGAAAAGGAAACGCGGTTCTAGGAGTTCTCATTCGCCACAATCTACTGGGCCTCTTGATAAGGTTTAATCAGCAATCTGGATTTCAGGGTCCCTACTTTTTTCAGAGCTACTAGCTCCATAGATACCCTCATCAGTCATTACAGATTCCAGGGTACATTCCATTCTCTTGATAGTTGTGATCGAGGATCTGGCCCAAATATCCTTTTGTGTTTTATGAACATCTAGGACCATAATCACGTACCCCATGAATGAAATGGCATATTGGTACAAAATCCCTCAATTCAGGTTACCTCAATTACAGAAATTTCTGGTGTTTGGGCTGGTGAGAATTGGGATATGGGTCTAGGAGAGTCCACATTTTGGGGAGGTCTTGTTAAGGGGAAGCAGGAATCTAGGATTCCATTTCCCCAATAACCTTATGGGAGTCTTTCTCTTGATATTCAAACAACTGGGATTCTAGGTCACCAGGAAATATGTCAGCGCCTTGTTGATAATAAACCAGGAATCTGGGTAATGGGAGTCCTAATATACAGGACACTAGACAGCTTCTTGCTAACGAAGAATAAGAAATTTTGGTTGCAAGAGTCCTCAGCCCAAAAATCCACAGGGCGTCTAACTAAGAGGTAACCATGAATCAGGTTTTTAATGTAGGAATCTGGGTAGTGGTAGTCCTCAAATACAGGAAACTGGACTGCCTATTGCTAAGAAAGAGTAAGGAATCTGGGTTACACGTGTCCTCAATCCCTAAAAATCTTCAGGGCGTCTTGCTAAGGGCTAAACACGAATCCGGGTTTTTGAATCATGAATCTGCGGAAATGGGGTCCTCATATACAGGCAAATACACGGCCTTTTGCTAAGAAAGTATAAGGAATATGGGTTACATGTGTTCGCTATACTTAAAGAACTACAGGGCCTCTTGCTGAGGACTAAACAAGAATAAGGGATTTGAAGCAGGAATATGGGTAATACTCCTCATAACAGGAAACTTCGAGGACTCTTGCTAAGGAAAAATAAGGAATCTGTTTTCCACGGTTCCTCAATCACAAAATCTACATGGCGTCTTGCTAAGGGCTAAACAAGAATCAGGTTTCAAAACAGAAATCTGGGGAAAGGGAGTCCTCATATACAGGACACTACACGGACTCCAGCAAAGGAAGAATAAGGAATCTGTGCTACACGAGTTTTCAATCCGAAAAAATTCTCAGGACATCTTTTTACTGGACAAACAAGAATCAGGGCTTTGAGCACCCTTCATGTTTTGTACCTATTTAACATGTGAATATTAGGATTCAGTCAATTCAGGACTCCAGCAACATTGTAGTCCTATTGATAGTTCTAAAGGGGTATCTGGCACTGCAAGACTGTTAGGTACCTCGGGACAAGTAAGGCCAGACTCCAGCACAAAGGGGATCATCTCGCAATATTTGGATGTAACTCCTGGTCTGAAGATGAACCTTGTAATTCTCAAACTTCCATTTGTCTTTTTATTTTGAGAGGTTCCGAGGGTTTTGCAGTTGCCAAATGTTTAGTTCGTATTTTTAAAGGTAACCAGGAATCACGGATTCCCCGTCGCTAGGAAACTTGTGGGCATCTGTCTTTGTGTATACAGAGTTTTGGAATACACATCGACAGGGAAAATCAAGACATCTTGCTGAGAACGAAAAGTGAATCCGAGTTCTTGGAGTTCTCATTCGCTGATGTCTACAGGGCCTGTTGATGAGGTTTAATCTGGAATCTGGGCTTCTATGTCCCCATATTGTTAGGGTGTCTTGTGAAAGGGATCCAGGAATCTTGGATTCCAATTGCCCAGGAAACTTCTGGGGGTCTTTCAATTGATATCCAAACAGCTTGTATTCTATATCACCACGAAATATGTTGGTGTCTTGCTCAGAATGAAGCAGGCATCTGTGTAATGGGAGTCTTCATACAGGAAACTTCATAACTCTTGCAAAGGATGAATAAGGACTCTGGGCTACATGGGTCTCAGTACCAAAAATCTACAGCGCGTCTTGCTAAGGGCTAAACAAGATCAGGGCTTCGAGCATCCCTCTTAATTTAAAGCTATTTGTTATGTGGATATTGCTAATCAATCATTCCTGGACTCCAGCAACACTCTGGTACTCTTGATAGTTGTGAACGAGAATCTGGCACTACAAGTCCATTTAGATACTCGGAACCTCTGATTCCATATACAGAACACTAGAAATTCTCTCAGATTATTTGTATGTAAGCCCTGACCTCAGTGTTACCTCATACTCCAGAAACTTCAGTGGCTCCGCTGTTCGTTATTAGGACTTTGGGCTTAGGTGTTCAATTTATTTAGGAGGTATTATTGGGAGGGAACCAGGAATCTTAGATTCCGTGCCCCCAGGCATATTCTTTTCATCTTTCGATAGGTATACAAGAGTCTAGACTTCCAGGCCAACAGGAAACATCTCGTCCTTTTGCTTAGAACGAAATAGGAATCTGGGTCACTGTGTCCCTTGAATGTTTCTACAGGCTTTACTAAATAGGAACCAGGAAACTCGGTTTCCATGTCACTTGCAAACCTCTGGGCATTTGCTAAATTATCCGTGGCTTAAGGCAGAGCTCATACCTAGGAATCGACAGGAACTTTAGCAAATGCTAATTTGGAATCTGGGAGTCCTGGTTCTCATTTTATTCAGAGCAATGTCCTACATGCATACCACAAATCGGGCATTGCCAATCCCCAGGAACGTGTCACACCTCTTGATAGTTGTAACTGAGAATCTGGCCTACTGGTCCGTTTGTTTCACAGGGTCCTGTAAGGCCCGATTCCACAATCCACGCAATCATCTGCTATTTGTTAATGTGATCACTGTATTCAGGTTTACCTCGTAGTCTAGAAACTACTGCTGGACATTCGTTTTTGCATTGAGAATGTGGGATTAGGGGTTCCCACATATTTAGGATGTATTCTTAAGGGGAACCAGTGGCTAGGAAAGCAGTCACCACAATCCCAGATCCCCTGTGTGGTTGGTTCAGACATGGGGTCTCCCTGCATGTCCCAGACAGGTTTTGAGTTCCTGGGCTATTGCCATTATTCCTATACAGCCTCCAAAAGCATGAGGATTCCAGACTTTGGCCGCCGCACCCGGTCTTCTGATTCGTTATCGATGAAGGATCAAGGCTAGTCTCGAGGGCTCAACCTTGTCATCTCATCACCTCGGGAGGCTGAGTCCAAGCCAGTTCGAGCCTGCAGATCTGAGATGCACACAGTCAACTTGGCAAGAGGATGACCTGAGACACGCAGTTTGAGTCCCTGGGATCCACAAACGTGCTGCCATGCCCCAGACCAACTGACGGAGACTCTCGGAACAAAAAAGACGCTTCCCACGTGCAACATAATGGGTGTTTACAGCTCCGCAGAGAAAGCTCCTCGTGGGCGGGGGATGATGGAGTGATCTGGAGAGGAAGGGGCCCTCCCCAAATGTGGTAGATAGGGTGATCAGACCCTGGTCTGGCCGTGGGGTTGCCTGACCACGTTGCTCGCTCTGTGCCCGATGGCTGCCCTAGCTCGGGTCTGTCTGTTCTGTGATGTCACACACTTTTTTGCCAAGGGGCAAGAGTGTGAAGTGTGGAGGCAGTCCACCTGGGATGTGTGACCGAAAGTGAGGGATGGACGTGACTCATGGCCATCTTTCAAACCTTCCACAATGATGGGCCGGAAAGCAACTTTTCCTTTAATTACTGAGGGTGACACCTCACGTTGGGTGGTGGTGGTGGATGTGGTGGTGATTATTATTATTTGGGGTTGGAATCCCACTCTGTCCTCCAGGCTGGAACACAGGGACATCCTCATGGCCACCATGGACTCCACCTACCGGGCTCAGGTGATCCTCCAGCCTTGGCCCTCCTGAGTAGCTCGAGACACAGGCCTGTGCCAACACGCCAGGCTAGTCTTTGGATTTATTTTTGATGACTGACTCAAGGTCTTGCGCAGTATCCTGGGCTGGTGTTGAGCCCACAGGCTTTGGCCATCCACTCGTCTTGGCCTCCCAAAGACTGGGATGCCAGGCTGAGACCGTGAGCCTGGTCTGTTGTTGTGGTGGTGGTGGTGGTTGGTATTGTTATTCTGAGTAAGAGTCCCACTGTGTCACCCACGCCGGAGTGGAGGGGCCTGCTCTTGCCCACCACAGCATCCACTGGCTACACTCTGGTGATCCTCCGGCCATGGTTCCCTGAGTGGATGGGACAACAGGCATGCACCATCACGTTCCATTCTTTTTTTGGCTTCTTGTACAGATGTGGTCTCGCCAAGGTGCCCGGGCTGGTCTCGATACCGGGGTCCAGGCTATCCTTTCACCTCGGCCTCCCAGCATGCTGGGATAACAGGCCTGAGCCCCTGTGCCCAGGCTGCACACCCCTCTCAGGACCCACCACGAGGACCACTCCCTTCCGATGACATGGGACCCCATAGAGTGTGGCCACAGTTGTCCCTCAAACCCTCCCCTGGGGGAGTGCCTGAGGGAAGGGCGTGTCCCCACTGGGATGCAAAACCTCCACCCACCTCACTACCCAGGTTTCATATGCTCACTACTTCCAAGGGTTGCCTTGGGGAAAGGGAGGGCATGAATCTTAAACCATCAGGGGACTGGGGACTACCTGGTGACTCACGCCTGTCTCTTGGGCACTTAGGGAGGCTGAGGCGGGAAGATGGCTGGAGCCGGGGAGCTCAAGACCAGGCTGGACACCATAGCAATCCCCCACATTGACCCAAAACAAAACAGAGAAAACCTTTGGTGAGGTCACGCCTCGGCGGGAGGATCACCTCCGGCCCAGAGTTCAAAACCAGATCTGAGGACCAGGATGTGGACCAAATGGAAAATCTGTGATCAAAGCAGTTTTGGAGGCCCAGGCTGAGAGGGAGTCCCAAGTTGGATGATTTGAGAGCATCCTGGACAACCTAGTGAGGAAAGGAAAGAAAAGAAGGAAAAGAAAGTAAGAAAGAAAGAAGGGAAGAAAAGAAGACATAAAGAAAATCTAAGGCAACAAAGAAATCCATTCGTCTGAAACCTTTCTGCCCTCAGTCCTTCCCCCCGTCCCTCCATATATGAGGTACCCCAAGCTCGGCACCTTATAGCATCCCCTCCCCAATGGCTGCCCCCGCTAAGGTGCAGGATTTCCAGAGACTCCCTATCCGAATTCCGTCGACTTTCCTCTCTGAGGTGAGAATTGTGCCCCAGACAGGCCAGTCCTCTGACTTGGCAATGAGGACGATACACCAAGAAAGACCTTAGACACGTCCCTCATGTGGGGACATTTCTTCCCCCCAAGTCCCATTTTTTCTGACTCCAAATCCAGTCACCCATTGAACACACCACATTCTGTTGAGAATCTGTGTATGATTCTGATGTTTTTGGAGACAGGGTCTGGCTCTGTGACCCAGGCTTGGGCCTGGGGACATGACCATCATTCTTGTGCCAGTCTTGAATCATGGGATCTGGTGATCCTCCCACCTCAGACTCTGGAGTGGTCGGGATGATGGGCACCATGTCTCCAGAAGCCCTGTTTGGATGGGTGCAGAGATGAGGTCTCCCTGTGAGGCCCAGGTTGGCCTTGGGCATATGGACTACAGCCATACTCCTGATTTGGTCTCCCAGAGCGCTGGGATTCCAGGCATGGGCTGCCCTGATCGGCCTACTGGTTCATTTTTTATGAAGGGTTGAGGCTTGGCTCAGGGGCTCAACCTAATCATCTCAGTGCATTGGGAGGCTGAATCCAGTGGCTTGTCTGAGCCTGTGGGTCCAAGATGCACCCGGGCAACTCGGCAAGACCTCGTCTCTACCCTCCATACCAAATGATCCGTGCGTGGTCGCATGCGACTGTTGTTCCAGTTCCTTGGAATGCCAGTGGGGAAGGATCACCAGAGCCCTGTGGGCTGAGCCTGTGGTGACCGGGAGCAAGCCCCCACCATTCAGCCTGGATGATGGAGTGAGATTTTGACTCAAAAAAAATAAAAGGAAAGAAGAGCATTCATTTGTGTATCAAGTTGGGATCATCATATACAGATAGAAATCATTAGGGAAGGAGGCCAAAGCCTTGGGCATAGATTTCCTGAAAGATGGTGAATAAGGAGACAATCAGGCTGTGGCTTGGGAGCCGAGGTGGGGGACCACTGGAGCCCGGGAGTTTGAGACCAACCTGGGTCACCTAGTGAGACCACATCACTCGCCAGAACACAAACATTCATGTTGTCTTTGGTGGCACCCAGGGTCCCAGCTACATGGAATACAGTGACCTCCATTCCAGGGTTGCATATGTGTCATCCCCTCCAACAGCATATGCGAGTTCAGGCCAGGCATTGTGGCTCATGGGTCAACCTCGCTCCCTTGGAGTCCGAGGCGGGTGACTACTTGATCCTAGTGTTCAGAGACCAGCCTGGATGATGTGGCCAGACCACGTCTTGGCGAGAGATCCCCAAAAGAGAGTCAGACATGGAATAACCAGTAGTCCCAGCTGCTCAGGGGCCAAGGCAGAAGGACCAACTGAGCCCTGACAGTCGAGGCCACAAAGCCACGATCCTGTCACCATGCTCCCACCCAGCCGATGGAGACTTCGATGACAAAAAAGATGCCTCCCACGTGCATCATGATGGAAGACTTCAGCTCCCCAGTTAAAGTTCTGCATGGGCAGGTGATGAATGAGTGATCGGGAGATGAAGAGGCCCTTCCCCCACCCAGAGGTTGCAGACTGAGCAGCCGAACCCTGCACTGGCCATGATGTTGGTGGACTGTCTTGATCACTCTGCCCACGGCCGCCCTAACTCACGGCCCTCGGTTCCGTGAGCTCACACATGTCTTTGCTGTTGGGCACAAGTGTGGAGACTGGAGGCAGACCTTCTGGTGTTGGTGGTCAAAGGTGCAGGCTGGATGTGCTGGTGGCCTCCTTTGAAGCCTTCTGAAAATGACAGTACGGAAACTGCCTTTCCTCTCAGATCCCTGAGTGTGACTTCTTGCGCTGAATCGCAGGGATGCTGATGATGGTGATGGTGGTGATTATTATTAATTGTTGTCAGAATCCCGCTCTGTCACCCAAGATGGAGTGCAAGGTCACGCTCACCGCCACCGTGGACTCCACCTGTCAGGCTCAGATGATCCTCCCTCCGCTGCCCTGCAAGTGGCTGGAACCACAGGCCTGTGCCACTATGCCCGTATAATCTTTGATTCATTTTTGATGGCCAAGACGAGGTCTCACCCTGTGTCCTGGGTTGTTGTCAAATCCACAGGCTCAGGTCATCCTCTTGCCTGGGCCTCCAAAGTGTTGGAATGACAGGCTGAGGTCCACAGCCCGGTCTGTGGTTGTGGTGGTGGTGGTTGTTGGTATTATTTCTGTGTTGGAGTCTTGCTTTTTTGCCCAGGCCAGAGTGTAGGGGATTGCCCTCGGACACTGTGGCCTCAATCGACTGGGCTCTGGTAATCCTCCCACAGCAGCCTTCAGAGTTCTCGGAAGGACAGGCATGCACCACCATGCTTGGCTCATTTTTTAGCTACTTGTAGACATGAGGTCTTGCCAAAGTGCCTGGGCTAGTCTTAAACATGGGGACTTAGGCCATCCTCTCACCTCAGCCTCCCAGTTGGCCAGGATGACAGGTGTGAGCCCCTGTGCCCAGCCTCCATACACCTCTCTGGGCCCCATCATGAGGACTGCTACCTTCCAACAACCTGGGACTCCAGAGAGGGTGGCTGGCATCACCAGCTGAGCCCTCCATGGGGGGAGCACTGGCTCAGGGTTGTGTCTCCACCGGGGTGCCCACCATGCCTCCCATCTCATTCTCAAGGGTGGACCCTCTCACTCCTCTAAGTGACCCCCTCGGGGAAAGGGAGGGCAAGACTCTCAAATGTTTGAGGGAGGTGGAGACGGCCAGCCCATTCATGCCTGTCTCCTTTGCACTCAGGGAGACCAAACCGTGAAAATAGTTGGTGTCTGGCAAAACGAGACCAGGCTGGACATCATAGCAAGTCCCCACCTCGATCTCAAGCAAAAGCCAGAAATCCTTGGGTGAGTGCAGGCCTCCAGGGGAGGATATCTTCCGGAACAGAGTTCAAGACCAGGCAGAAAACCAGGATCGACCAAATGGAAAGACTGTGATTGCAGCAGTTTGGGAGGCCCTGGCTGAGAGGATGTCCCTGGTTTTGCAATGTGAGAGCAGCCTAAGCAACCTACTGAGGAAAGAAAAGATAAAGAAAGAAAGAAAGAAAGAAAGAAAGAAAGAAAGAAAGAAAGAAATCCATTCTGCTGCAAACATTCTGTCCTCAGTCCTTCCCCCTCCCTCCCACACGTGTGGGTTCCCCAAGCCCAGCTCCTTACAGCCCTAACCCATCATCCAGTGACTGCCCCTGCTTTGGTGTGGGAGTTCCCAGGCTCCTTGGCCGGGTTCCTGACAGCTCTCCTCTCCGAGGTTAAAAAGTGCTCCAGGTAGGTCAACCCTCCAACTCAGCAATGAGGACCATCTGCCAAGAAAGGCCAGGGACAAATCCCTTACCAAGGGACATTACTTCCTCTGTAATCCCATTATTCCTGATCTAAAGCCAGTCACCCTGTGAACACACCATGTGTTGTTTAGAATCTGTGAACGATTCTGATGGATTTAGAGACAGAGTCCGACTCTGTGGCTTACCCTGGTGCCCATGGTCATCACCATGGTTCATTGCCAGGCTCTAATTCGAGGGCTCCAGTGATCCTCCCGCTTCAGTCTTCGGAGTGGCCAGATTGACGGGACCCTCGACCCCAGACTCCTTGTTTAGATGGGTGTGGACATGGGATCTCCAGGAGCCTTGGGCTCCTGGGCTCCAACCATCCTCCCATCTCAGACCTCCCATGCCAGGCCTTCTAGTTAGTTTTTGATAAAGGATCAAGGCCAGGCCTGGGGACTCAGCCTCGTCATCCCAGCACTTTGGGAAGCCAGGCCAGTGGCCAGCACAAAACTATGACCAAGAACTACACAGGCAACATGGCGAGAACTCATCTCTACCATCCATCCCAAATGAGCTGTGGGTGATGGCACACACCTGTTGTTCCTGCTCCTCAGAAGGCCAGCGAAAGGCTCACCAGAGCCTGGTGGGCCAAGGCTGCAGTGGCCTGGAGTGAGCTACTTCCATAAAACCTGGGAAAAAGAGTGAGACTCTGACTCAAAGAAAAAAAAAGAAAAAAGGAAAAAAAGAAAAGCATCCATTTGTGTATGGAGTTGGGACCATTGTGAACAGGCAGAGATCATTTGAGAAGGAGGCCCCAGGCTTTTTCCTAGAAATCCCGAAAGATGGTGGATCAGCAGACAATTGGGCAGTGACTTTGGGAGGCTGTGGTGGGGGACTGCTGCATCCCAGTAGTTCAAGACCAGTCAGGGCCAAGTAGTGAGCTCCCGTCACTCCTCAGAATGCAAGCACTGAGTCACGCATTGTGTCACACACGTCCTGGCTACAAGGGATGTGGTGGCCTACGTCCTGGGACATGCCTTTGTGTTGCCCCCACTGACAGAACGTGCAAGTACAGGACTGGCCCTGTGGCTCACGGCCATCAGTCCCGGGCCCTGGGAGGCCAAGATGGGAGGGTGCCAGAGTCCCCAGGGCAGAGACCAACCCAGGCGATGTGTCCAGACCTCGTCTCGGTGACAGGGCCCCAAAATCAAGTCAGGCAAGGTGACACATGAAGTACAGGTTGCTTGGGGGCCGAGGTATGAGGACCAACTCAGCCCTGCAGGTCAAGGACTTGGAAGCCAGGATTGTGCTGCCATACCCCAGTGTAGCCGTTGGAGACTCCATCAACAAAAAAGACACCTCCAACGTGTATTACAATGGGGGTCCACGGCTCCCCAGGGAAAGGTCTCCATGGCTGTGGGATGACGGAGTGATCAGGAGAGAAAGGGTCCTGTCCTCTGCCCAAAGAAGGTAGGCCAGGTGACCAGAACCTGGGCTGTCCACAGCATTGCCAGACCTCCTTGATCACTCTATACCCGATGGCAGCCCTAACTCTGGACAGCCTCTTCCTTGAGCTCACAGGTGTCTTTAGCGTGGGGCATGAGTGTGGACGGTGGAGGCAGGACTTCTGGGATGCGTGATTGAAGGTGTGGGACAGCCATTCCCAGAGGCCAACTTTGAAACCACCCTCAAAGACTGGTGGGAAAGTTTCTTTTCCGCTCCCATTCCTGTGGGTGTCTCCTCGCCCTGGGTGGCAGAGGTGGTGGTCTTGGTGGTGGTGGTGATTATTATTATTTAGAGTCAAAACCCAATCTGGTGCTCAGGCCTTAGAGCAGGGGCATACTCATGGACACCGCAGACTTCACTGTCCCTGCTCAGGTGAACCTCCTGTCTGGGCCCACCGAGTGGCTGGAACCACAGCCCTGCATCACTATGCCTGGCTTATCTTTGGACTTAGTTTTGATGGCCAAGAGGAGGTCTCACCCTGTGTCCCAGGCTTGTGTCAAACCCAGAGATCAGGCCATACACAGACTTGTGCCTCCGAAGGTACGGGATGCCAGACTGAGCCCCTCAGACCGGCCTGTGGTTGTGGTGGTGGTTGGTATTATTCTGAGTTGGAGTCCCACTCTGCTGCCCAAGCCTGAGTGCAGGTACTCACTCTCAGTCACTGGGGCATCCACCAGCTGGGCTCCAGTGATCCACCTGTAGTGGCCTCCTGAGTGGCCAAAACAGAAGACCTGCAGCTCCAAGCTCAGCTCATTTTTTTGACTTCTTATAGAGATGTGGTCTGGGCAAGGTGCCAGGATGGTCTCAAACCTGGGGACTCAGGCCATCCACTCACCTCAGCCTCCACAGTACGGGGATGAGAGCAGGAAGCCCTTGTGTCTGGCCTCCACACACGTCTCAGGGCCCCATAGGGAAGTCTGCTCCCTTCCCTCGACCTGCGACCATTGACAGGGCAACAGGAGTAACCTGCCAGGACTCTGTGGGTGGAGCGCCGGGTGCATGGGTATGTCTCCACCAGGGCTCCCACCCCTCCTCCAGTCTTGTTCCTCAGGGTGGACCTGCTCACTTCTCTCAGGGGCCACCTTGGGAAAAGGAAGGGTGTGACTCTCAAACCTTCAAGGGTTCAGGGATGGCCGGCAACTCACTCATGTCTCCTTGGCATTCGGGGAGGCTGAGACTGGAAGATGGCTGGAGCCTGGGAGCTCCAGAGGAGACTGGACACGATAGAAAGACCCTACCTCAACTCCAAGTAAAATCCAGAAAACCTTGGGTGAAGGAGACATCACAGAGAGGATCGCTTCTGGCCCAGAGTTCAAGACCAGGCAGGAAACCAGGAAGTCAATGAATGGAAAGCTTGTGATCACAGGAGTTTGAGAGACCATGCCAAGTGAGGAAAGGAAAGAAAGAAAGAAAAAGAAAGAAAGAAAGAAAGAAAGAAAGAAAGAAAGAAAGAAAGAAAGAAAGAAAGAAAGAAAGAAAGAAAGGAAGAAAGGAAGAAAGAAAGGAAGGGTGTAAGGAAGGTGGAAAGAAAGGAAAGAAAGAAAGAAAGAAATCTATTCTCCTGCAAAGCTTCTGCCCTCAGTCCTTCCCCCCTGCTGCCCCGACATGTGATGGTCCCGCAACCTCTGCACCTTTCACCCAAAATCCACCCACATGGCTGCTCCCACTTTGGTACAGGAGTGTCTGCGGCTCCCTGGCTGGGTTTCTGTTGGCTTTCCAATCCGAGATGTGAAATGTGCCTCAGGAATTCGACCCTCCAACTTGGCAATGAGGATCTTCCGCCGATAAAGGCATGGGACACATCCCTCACCCGGGGGCATTTCTTCCCTCCATCCCATTTTTCTGGTTCTAAAGACAGTCGCCCTGTAAACACACCACGCGCAGTGGAAAATCTGATGTTTTTGGAGACAGGGTATGCCTCTGTGGTCCAGGCTGGGGCCCAGGGACACAACCAACATTCACAGCCAACCTCAAAATCATAGGCTCCGATGATCCTCCCACCTCAGCCTCGGTAGTGGCCAGGAAGATGGGTACCTCAACCCCACACTCCCTATTTTTATGGGTGCGGAAACAGGGTGTCCCTGAGTTGCCCAGGATGCCCCTGAGCTCCTGGGTTCCAACCATTCTCCTGCCTTGGCCTCCCAGAGCACTGGGATTCCAAACATGAGCTGACTCACCAGGACTACTAGTTCGTTTTCAAGGAAGGATCAAGGCCAGCTTCTGGATCTCAGCCTCACCATCCCAGCACTTTGATAGGACGAGATCAGCGTCTGAAGACCTGCCTGGACACCTTAGTGAGACTCGTCTTTACCCTCCATCCTAAAGGAGCCAGGCTTGATGGCATGCACCTATTGTTCTGGCTCCTCAGAAGGCAGGGGATAGGCTCACAGGAGCATGTCAGGTCAAGGCTGCTGTGGCTGGAAGTGAGGCACCACCCTCCTACCTGGGCAATGGAGTGAGACTCTGAATCAAAGAAAAATGAAAAAAGGAAGAAAAAGAAGAGGATCCATTTGTGAATGGAGTTGGGATCATCATGAACAGCCAGAGATCATTTTGGAAGGAGGTCCCAGCCTAGGGCCTAGAGTTCCTGAAAGATGGTGCATTGGCAGACAATCAGGCTGTGACTTTGGGAGACTGAGATGGGGTACTGTTGAAGCCCAGGGGTTCAAGACCAACTTGTACCACGTAATGAGATCTAGTCACTCCCAAGGACCCTAACACTGGACTCGTGCAAGGTGGTGTCTGTGGTTCTGGATGCAGTGTCCTCTATCCCAGGGCGTTCCTTTGTTTCACCCCCACGACAGAACATGTGATTCCCGGCTGGGCACTGTGGCTCATGGCTATGAGCCCCGTGTTCTGGGATGCTGAGGCCGGAGGCTACCTGAGCCCAGGGTTCGGAGATGATCCTGGGAGACATTGACAGACCTCATCTCAGTGAGAAGTCCCCTAAATCGGGTCTGTCATGGTGGCCCCCGGAGTCCTGTCTGGTAGGGGACTGAAGCGGGAGAACCTCCTCAATCCGCAGTTCAAGGCTCCAGGGTCCACAATCGTGCCACCAGCCCCTACCAGGCCAACAGAGACTTCAGCGACAAAAAAGACACCTCCCACGTGTGTCACGACTGGCATCCATGCCCCACTACCAAAAGGTCTGCATAGGCGGGAGACAATGGAGTAATCGGGAGAAGAAGGGGTACTCCCCCCACCTGAATTTGGCAGAACGGGAGACTGGGACCTGAGCTGGCCGCAGCGTTGGCAAGCCTGTTTGGTCATTCTGTGTCCAACGGCCGCCCTAACTTGGGCTGTCTGTTCCATGAGTTCACACGCATCTTTTCCATGGAGTGTGGAGGCAGGCCTTCTCAGAATGCTTAGCCGAAGGCACAGGACGAACTGACCAGTGGCAACCTGTGAAACCTCCAGCAAATGACGGGGGTGAAGTGTCTTTTTCTCTCTCATCCCTGAGGGTGACTCCTCTCACTGGGTGGCAAGGGTGGTGGTGGTGGTGGTGATTATTATTATTTGGAGTCAAAATCATGCTCTGTCGCCCAGACCTTAGTGCAGGGGCACACTCAAGGTCACTGTGGACTCTACCTGCTGGGCTCAGGTGATTGCCCCACAATGTCGCCCCAAGTGACTGGAACCACAAGTCTGCAACACCACAACTGGCTAATCTTTGGTTTTATTTTTGGTGGCTGAGAAACAGTTTCAATCAGTCTCCTGAGCTGGTCTTCAATCCAGAGGCTCAAGCCGTTTACTCGCTTTGGCCTCTGAAGAGCCAGGATGCCGGGCTTAGCCCCTGAGCCTGACCTGTGGTTGTGGCAGTGGTGGTTGGTATCATCTTGCTAAGTCAGTGTCATGCACTGTATCCCAGGCCGGAGTGCAGTGGCCAGCTCTTGGCCACTGCAGCCTCCACTGGCTGGGCTCCAGCGATCCTTCCACCATGGTCTCCAGAGTGGGTGGAAAGAGAGGCATGTACCACCACTCTTGGCTCATTTTTTTTGGCTTCTTGTAGACATAAGCTCTCGCCAAGCTGCCCAGGCTGGTCTTGAACCCAAGGGCTCAGACCATCCTCTCACTTCGGCCACGCAAAGTGACGGGATGACATGCATGAGCCCCCATGACCAAGCTTCACACCCCTTTTGGGGTCCTACCGAGAGCCCTGAACCATGCAGATGACCCTGGAACCTAGAGAGGGCAGCTGGAGTCACCCGCTGAGTCCACCATGCGGAAGTGCCTGGTGTAGGGGTGTGTCTCTGCTGGGGTGTTCACACCTCCACCTGCCTCAATCCCCAGGGCAGACCTGCTCTCTAATCCCAAGGGTGGCATTGGGGAAAGGGAGAACGTGACTCTCAAACTGTTGTGGGGGCCAGATGGGCGACTCACGCCTGTCTCCTCGCATTTCAGGGAGGCAGAGAAGGGAAGATGGCTGAAGCCTGGGAGCTGAGACTGGGCTGGAGACCATAGATAGCCCCAACCTGAACCCCAAGCAAAACCAGAAAACCTTGGATGAGAGTAGGCCTCGGTGGGAGGATCGCCTGTGGCACAGATTTCAGGACCAGGCAGGAAGACCAGGATGTCGACCAAATGGAAAGCCTGTGATTGTAGCAGTTTTGGAGATCCAGGCTGAGAGAATCGCCCGATTTAGGCAGTTTGAGAGTGGCCTGGGCATCCTAGGGAGGAAGGAAAAGAAAGAAAGAAAGAAAGAAAGAAAGAAAGAAAGAAAGAAAGAAAGAAAGAAGAAAGAAAGAAAAAATAAAGAAAGAAATGCATTCTCCTGCAAACCTACTGCCCACTGTTCTTCCGCCCCCGAGCCCCACATGTGAGATTCCCCCAAGCTCGGAACCCTCCAACCCCAACCTCTGGTGCTCAGCCTCATCATCCTAGTGCTTTGGGGGGCAAAGGCGAGGGGCTGTCACAAGGTCCCAGGCCGAGACCCACCCGGACACCTCGCCAAGATTCGACTCTCCCCTTCTTCCCAAATGACCAGGTGTGGTGGCATGCCCCTGTCATTCCGTCTCCTCAGAAGCCACAGGAAAGCTTGCTGGAGCCTGGCAGGCCAAGGCTGGGATTCCTGGAGCAATCCAGTGCCCTCCAACCTGGGAGAGTCGGACTCCAACTCAAAGAAAATATAAAAAAAGCAAAAAAAGGTAGAGCATCCATTTGTGTATAGAGTTGGGATCTCCTTGACATTCGGGGAGGCCAAGATGGGAAGATTGCTGGAGCCCAAATGCTTGAGAATCAGGCTAGACACCATAGCAAGCCCCGAACTCAAACCCAAGCAAAATCCAGATAAACTTTTGACCAACATCTCCCCATTTCTCCCATCCCCCACCCATACATATTTTAGAATCAATTTTTGATTTTCATTTAAAAGTTGGTTGAGGTTACATTGGATTACTTTGGGGAGAAATGCCATTGTCATGATATTGAGTCTCTATCAAGCCTCGGGGGAGGATCACCTCTGGCACAGAGCTCAAGACTCGACAAGAAGAAAAGGATGTCAACTAAATGGAAAGCCTGTGATTGCAGAATTTTGGGAGTCCCAGGCTGATACGATGGTCCAAGTTGGGCAGCTTGAGAGCAGCCTTGACAACCTAGTGAGGAAATAAAAGAAAGAAACAAAGAAACAAAGAAAGACTGAAAGGGAGAAAGAATGAAAGGAATGAAGGAAGGAAGAAAGGAAAGAAAGATAGAAAGAAAGAAATCCATTCTTCTACAAACCTTCCTCCCACAGTCCTTCCGATGCCCCCATATAAGAGGGTCCCCCAAGCTCAGCACCCTCCAGCCTCAACCCCCCCATGGCAGCACCTCTTTGATGCAGAAGTTCACGAGCCTCCATGGCCAGTTTCCTCTGGCTCTCCCAATCTCATTTTTCCTAGCATAAAGCCAGTCACCCTGTGAACACACCAAGTGCATTTGAGAATCTGTGAACAATTCTGATGTATTTGGAGATGGAGCTTTCTCTGTGGTCCTGGCTGGGGCCCGGGGACATGACCATCATTCTCTGCCACCTTGAAATTGCAGGCCCCAGTGATCCTCCCACCTCAGCTTCCAGTGTGGCCAAGATGATGGGCACCTCGACCCAAGACTCCCTGTTTGGATTTGTGCGGAGATGGAATCTCCCTGCATGGCATGGGTTGACCCAGGTTGGCCGTGGTCTCCTGGACTTCATGCATACCCCTGTAAGCATCCCCGAGCACTGGGACTTCTGGCATGGACTGCCAAGTCAGGCCTTCTGGTTCATTTTCGATGAAAGATCAAAGCTGGGCTTGGGAGATCAGTCTTGTCATCCCATGATTTTGATTGTTTGAGGCCTGCAGCTCTCCTCAGCCCATGGGCCAATACCTACCCAGGCACCTCAGTGAGACCTCATCTCTACCTTCCATCAGTAATGTGCCTGGCATGGTGGCAGATGCCTGTACTTCTGGCTCATCAGAAGGCTGAGGAATAGCCTGCCAGAGTCCAGTGGCCTGAGGCCACGGTGGCTGGGAGAGAGCCACTGCCCTCCACTCTGGGTGAAGGAGTGAGACTCTGACTCAAAAATAAAAAAGGAATAAAGGAAAAAAAGAAGAGCATCCATTTGTTTATGTAGTTGCGATCATCATGAGCAGAAAGAGATCATTTGGGAAGTAGGTCACATCCTTAGGCCTAGAGTTTCTGAAGATCAACAGAAAATCAGACTGTGGCTTTGGGAGACCGAGATGGGGGATCACTGAAGCCCAGGATTTCAAGACCAGCCTGGGCCACAAAACAAGACCTAGTCACTACCCAGAATACAAACAGTAGTCTTGCCTGGTGGTGTCCGTGGTCCTGGCTACATGGGATGCAGTGACCTCCATCCTGGGTCATTATTTGCATCGCCCCCAAGGACAGAACTTGTGAGTCCAGGCCAGGCACTCGCTTATGGCCATCAGCCCCATGCCCCAGAGCCCAAGGCAGAAGGCTGCCTGGAACCATGAGTTGGAGACAAGACTGAGCAACATCAACAGACCTCGTCTAGGTGAGAGGTTCCCAAATTCGAGGCAGGCATGGTGGCCCCAGGAATCCAGGCTGCTCAGAGGCAGGATGACTGCCAGAGCCCTACTGGCAAAGACCCCGGAAGCCACGATCATGCTACCATGCCCAAACCAGGCCGACAAAGAACTCAGCGATAAAAAATACGGCTCCTAAGTGCATCATGACAGGCATTCACGGCTCCCAAGCCATAGCTCCACATGGGTGGCAGATGATGTAGTGATCGGGAGAAGAAGCAAACTTCCACCTGCATGAAGGTGGCAGACTGGGTGACTGGAATCTGGTTTGGCCATGGCATTTCCCATCTTCTTTGATCGCTCTGTGCCCAAAGGACTCCCTAAATCAGGGCCACCTGTTCCTTGAGCTCATACGTGTCTTTGCCGTGGGACACGAGTATGGGAGGTGGAGGCAGGCCTTCTGGGATTCATGGACGAAGGCATGTGAACGACAGGGGGGAAGGGCATTTCCTCTACCATACCTGCAGGTGACTCCTTGCGCTGAGTGACATGGGTGGTGGTGGTGGCAGTGTTGGTGATTATTATTTTTTGGAGTCGGAATCCCGCTCTGTCACCCAGACCTGAGCACAGGGGCACGCTCATGGCCACCACGGATTCCACCAGCTGGGCTCAGGCAATCTTCCCACCCAGTGTCCCTGGTTGGTGTCAAATGTGCAGGCTCAGGCCATCCACCCACCTCGACCTCTGAATGGACGTAATGCCAGGCTGAGCCCCCTAGCCTGGCCTGTAGTTGTGGTGGTGGTGGTGGGTATTATTATTCTGATGCAGCATCACACTCTGTCGCCAAGGCTGGAGCACAGAGACCTGCTCTCATCCACTGTGGCCTCCACCGGCTGGGCCCCGATGATGCTCTTGCTGCAGCAGCCCAAATGGCAGGAATGAGAGGAGTGTGCCAGTAATATGCCAGGTATGGTGGCACACGCCTGTACTTCTGGGTCCTCAGGAGGCCAAGGAAAAGCCCACCAGAGTTCAGCGGCCTGAGGCCAGGGTGGCTGGGAGAGAGCCACCGCCCTCCACCCAAAGGAGTGAGACTCCAACTCAAAGATAAAAAAGGATTAAAGGAAAAAAAAAGAAAGCATCCATTTGGGTATGTAGTTGGGATCATCATGAATAGAGATAATTTGGGAAGGAGGTCCCAGCCTTGGGCCTAAAGTTCCAGGAAGACAGTGGATCAGTAGACAATCAGGCTGCAGTTTTGGGAGACTGAGTTGGGGGAGTGCTGGATCCCGGGAGTTCAATACCAGCCTGGGTCACGTACCAAGAATTTGTCACTCCCTGGAGACAAAACACTGGAGTCGCACATGGTCCCAGCTACATGGGAATGTTGTAGACTCCATCCCAGTGTGTGCCTTTGCCTCGCCCCCATCGACAGTACATGTGAGTCCAAGATGGGCACTGTGGATCACGGCAGTCAGACCCGTACACTGGGATTCCGAGGCTGGAGGCTGCCAGAGTCCCCGAGTTGGAGACCAGCCCAGGTGATGTGGCCAGAACTCATCCCAGCAAGATGTCCCCAAATCGAGTCAGGTGTGGTGGACCCCAGAGCACTGTCTGATTGGTGGTTGCGGCCAGAGGACTGCCTAAGGCCCACAGGTCAAGGCCCTGGGAGCCACAATCATGCCACCTCAACCCAGCCACACCAAAGGAAACTATGGTGACAAAAAAGCCACCTCTCACGTGCATCACAACGAACATTCAGGGCTCACCAGGGAAATGTCTAAGTGGGTGGTTGATGATGGAGTGATCAGGAGAGGAAGGGTCCCTCCCCGTGACCTAGCATGGTGCCGTCTGTTTCGTGAGCTCAAACACGTCTATGCCATGGGGCACTTGCGTGGAGGGTGAAGGCTGGCCTTCTGGGATGTGTGGCCAAGTGTGGGATGGACGTGGCCAGTGGCCACTTTTGAAACCTCCTGCAAACGACAGGCCAAAAACTTCCTCTTCCTCTTCCATCCATGATTCCTTGCACTGGGTCACAGGGGTGGTGGTGGTGATTATTATTATTTGGCATTGGAATCCTGCTTTGCTGCTAAGGCCAGACAGCAGTGTCATGCTCACAGCCACCACGGACTCCACCTGCTGGGCTCAGGCTATCCTCCCACCTCGGCCCCCAAGTGACTGGAACCACAGGCCTGTTCCACCACACCTGGCTAATCTTTGGATTTATTTTTGATGGCTGAGACGAGGTAATGCCCTGTTTCCTGGTCTGGTGTCAAACCCGCAGTCTCATGCTGTGCATTCACCCAGTCTTTCAGAGGTCTGGAATGCCAGGTTGAGCCCCTGATCCCAGCCTGTGGTTGTGGTGGTGGAAGTGGTTGGTATTATTATGCTGAGTGGGAGCCCCACTCTGTCACCCAGACTGGAGTGCAGAGGCCTACTCTCAGTCACTGCATTCTCCATCTGCTGGGCTCTAGCGATCCTCCCACTGCAGGATCGTGAGTGGCCGAAACTTCAACCACCACGCTTGGCTCATTTTTTTGGCTTCATGGAGAGGTGGTCTCACCAAGGTACCTGGGTTGATCTCAAACACGGGGTCCCAGGCCATCCTCTTGCCTCGGCCACCCAGAGCACCAGGATTACAGGTGTGAGCCCCATGCCTGGTCTTCACAGCCCTCTTGGGGCCCCAACATGAGGCCTGCTCTCTTTTGACGACCAGGGACCCTGGAGAATGTGGCCAGGGTTGCCCACAAAGCCCTCCCCAGGGGGAGCATCTGGCACAGGGTCATGTCTCTGCCTGGGTGCCCACACCTCTGTCCACTTTGTTCCCAAGTGTTGACCCAAACGATCCCACTGTAGGCTGGGAGATTGACCAGCCTAGGTCATGTAGTGAAACCTCGATGCTCCCTGGATCGCAAAAACTGGAGAAGTGCATGGTGCCGGTCTAGTTATATCGGATGTGGTAGTCTCATTCCTTAGTCATTCCATTACATTGCCCCCATGGACAGAACGTGGGAGATGATGCCAGGCATCGTCGCCCATGGCCATCAGCCCCGCATCCCGGAAGACTGAGGCGGGAGGCTGCCTGAGCCCAGGGGCTGGAGATCAGCCCTGGCGATGTTGCCAGATCTCATCTTGGTGAGAGGTCCCATAAATCATGTCAAGGACAGTGGCCCCCAGAGTCGTAGTGTTCAGGGACTGAGAAGGGAGGTCCGTCTGAGGCCCTCATGTCCAGGCCCCAGGAGTCATGATCATGCCGCCATATCCCAGCTCATCCAATGGAGACTCTGGCACCAAAAACATGCCTCCCACGTGCATCATGATGGGCGTCCACAGCTCCCCAGGCAAAGTGCCTCTTGGGCTGTGGATGATGGAGTGATAGGGAGAGAAAGGGTACCTCACCCCACCCAGAGGTCTACTGGAACCTGGTAGATTGGGCTACTGGAACCTGGGCTGGCTGTGGTGTTGCCCGACTGCTTTGATCACTATGTGTCCCATGGCCGCCCTAACTTGGGGCCGTCTGATACATGAGCCCACAGGAGTCTCTGCCATGGGTCACAGGTGTGGAAAATGAAGGTAGGCCTGCAGGGGCGTTTGGCCAATACCGCAGGACCGACGTTCCCGGTGGCCACCTTTGAAACATTAAGCAACTGACAGGCCAGAAAATGACTTTTCCTCTCCCATTCCTGAGTGTGACTCCTCCAGACCGTTGACAGGGCTGCTGTTGGTGGCGTTTATGATTATTTGGAGTCGGAATCCCTCTCTATCACCCAGGCCAGAGTGTAGGGGCATGGTCAAGGACACTGCGGACTCCATCAGCCAGACTCAGGCAATCCTCCCGCCTCAGCCCCCTCAGTGGCTGGAACCACAGGCCTGCGACATCATGTCCAGTTAATCTTTGGATTTATTTTTGATGGCTGACATAAGGTCTCACCCAATATCCTGGGCTGGTTTTGAATTAGTATGCTCACAGCATCCACTTGCCTCTGCCTCTGAATGGCCGGGTTGCCAGGATAATCCCCTCAGCACGGCCTGTGGTTATGGTAGTGTTGATTGGTATTATCGTATTGAGTCAGAGACATGCTATGTCACCCAGACCAGAGTGCAGTGGCCCATTCTCAGTCACCACAGCCTCCACTGCCTGGGTCTGGTGATCCTAGCACCATGGCCTCCAGAGAGGCCAGAATGACAGGCATGCACCACAATACTTGGCTCATTTTGTTGGTTCTTGTAGAGACGAGGTCTCGCCAAGGTGCCCGGTCTGGTCTCAAACATGGAGGTTCAGGCCACCCTCTCACCTCGGCCTCTGAAAATGCCAGTTTGACAGGTGTGAGCCCCCATGCCTGGCCTTCACACCCCTCTCAGAGCCCCATTGTGACGCCATTCCCTTAAGAAGACCTGAGACCCCAGAGTGGGAAGCCGGACTCACCCACTGAGCCCGCCCAGAAAGATTGCCTGGCACAGGGCTGTGACTTTGCCAGGGACTCGACCCTTCCTTCCCACTTTTCAGTCAGAGTGGACCCACTTGCTCCTCCTAGGATCCACCTCAGCAAAAAGGAGTGTGTGACTCTCAAACTATTGGGGGGTTTGTGGCAGGTCTACTCACATCTGTCTCCTCAGCACTTGGTGAGGCCGAAATGAAAAGATGGCCAGAGCCCGAGAGCTGAGATCAGGCTGGACGCCTTAGTAAGCCCCCACCTCGGACCCAAGCAAAACCAAGAAAACCTAAAGTGAGGGGAGGTCTCAGTGGGAGCATCCCCTCAGGACCAGATTTGAAGACCAGGAAGGAAGATCAGAATGTCAACCTAATGGAAAGTCTGTGATCACAGCAGTTTTGGGGGCTGAGGCTGAGAGGAAGGCCTGAGTTGGGTGGTTTGAGAGCAGCCAGGACTACCTAGTGAGCGAAAAAAAGAGAGAGAGAGGAAGAGAAAGAAAGAAAGAAAGAAAGAAAGAAAGAAGGAAAGAAGGAAAGAAAGAAAGAAAGAAAGAAAGAAAGAAAGAAAGAAAGAAAGAAAGAAAGAAAGAGAGAAATAAAGGGAGAAAGAAAGGGAGAAAGAATGAAAGGAAGGAAGGAAGAAAGGAAGAAAGATAGAAAGAGATCCATTCTTTTGCAAACCTTCTTCCCCCAGTCCTTCCCACTCCCCCATACAAGAGGGTCACCCAAGCTCAGCGCCCTCCAGCCTCAACGTCCCCATGGCAGCACCCCTTTGGTGCAGAAGTTCACAAGCCTCCATGGCCGGTTTCCTCCGGCTCTCCCAATCTCATTTTTCCTAGCTCTAAAGCCAGTCACCCTGTGTACACACCAAGTGCAATTGATAATCTGTGTACAATTCTGATGTGTTTGGAGATGGGGTCTTTCTCTGTGATCCTGTCTGGGGCCCGGGGACATGACCATCATTATCTGCCACCTTGAAATTGCAGGCTCCAGTGATCCTCCCACCTCATCCTCCATTGTGGCCAAGATGATGGGCACCTTGACCCAAGACTCCCTGTTTGGATTTGTGCAGAGACGGGATCTCCCTGCATGGCACGGTTGGCGCAGCCTGGCTGTGGTCTCCTGGACTTCATGCATACCCCTGTAAGCATCCCCGAACGCTGGGACTTCTGGCATGGACCGCCAAGTCAGGCCTTCTGGTTCATTTTCGATGAAGGATCATAGCTAGGATTGGGAGATCAGCATTGTCATCCCATGATTTTGGTTGTTCGAAGCCAGCAGCTCTCCTCAGCTCATGGGCTGATACCTGCCCAGGCACCTCAGTGAGACCTCATCTCTACCTTCCATCAGTAATGTGCCAGGCATGGTGGCAGATGCCTGTACTTCTGGCTCCTCAGAAGGCCGAGGAAAAGCCTGCCAGAGCCCAGTGGCCTGAGGCCACGGTGGCTGAGAGAGAGCCACTGCCGTCCACCCTGGGTGAAGGAGTGAGACTCCGACTCAAAAATAAAAAAGGAATAAAGGAAAAAAAGAAGAGCATCCATTTGTGTATGTAGTTGCGATCATCATGAACAGAAAGAGATCATTTGGGAAGTAGGCCGCAGCCTTGGGCCTAGAGTTCCTGAAAGACAGTTGATCAGCAGAAAATCGGACTGTGGCTTTGGGAGACCGAGATGGGGGATCACTGAAGCCCGGAATTTCAAGACCAACCTGGGCCACAAAACAAGACCTTGGCACTACCCAGAATGCAAACAGGAGTCTTGCCTGTTGTCCTCCATGGTCCTGGCTGCATGGGATGCAGTGACCTCCATCATGGGTCATTATTTGCATCTCCCCCAAGGACAGAACTTGCGAGTCCAGGTTGTGCACCCTGGCTCACGGCCATCAGCCCCATGCCCCAGAGCCCAAGGCAGGAGGCTCCCTGGAACCATGGGTTGGAGACCAGACTGAACAACATCAACAGACCTCGTCTAGGTAAGAGGTTCCCAAAATCGAGGCAGGCATGGTGGCCCCAGGAGTCCAGGTTCCTTGGAGGCAGGACGACTGACAGAGCCCCACTGGTGAAGGCCCCGGAAACCACGATCATGCTGCCATGCCCCAACCAGGCCGACAGAGAACTCAGCGATAAAAAATACGGCTCCTAAGTGCATCATGACAGGCATTCACGGCTCCCAAGCCATAACTCCACATGGGTGGCAGGCGATGTAGTGATCAAGAGAAGAAGCAACCCTCCACCTGCATGAAGTTGGCAGACTGGGTGACTGAAATCTGGTTTGGCCGTGGCATTTTCCATCTTCTTTAATCGATCTGTGCCCAAGGGACTCCCTAAATCAGGGCCGCCTGTTCCTTGAGCTCACACGTGTCTTTGCCGTGGGACACGAGTGTGGGGGGTGGAGGTAGGCCTTCTGGCACTCATGGACGAAGGCATGTGAACGACAGGGGCGAAGTGCATTTCCTCTCCCATACTTGCAGGTGACTCCTTGCACTGAGTGACAAGGGTGGTGGTGGTGGCTGTGTTGGTGATTATAATTTTTTGGAGTCGGAATCCCGCTCTGTCACCCAGACCTGAGCACAGGGGCATGCTCATGGCCACCACGGATTCCACCAGCTGGGTTCAGGCAATCCTCCCACCCAGTGTCCCTGGTTGGTGTCAAATGTGCAGGCTCATGCCATCCACCCACCTTGACCTCTGAATGGACAAGATGCCAGGTTAAGCCCCCTAGCCTGGCGTGTAGTTGTGGTGGTGGTGGGTATTATTATTCTGATGCAGCATCACACTCTGTCGCCAAGGCTGGAGCACAGAGACCTGCTCTCGGCCACTGTGGCCTCCACCGGCTGGGCTCTGGTCATGCTCTTGCTGCAGCAGCCCAAATGGCCGGAACGACAGGAGTGTGCCAGTAATGTGCCATGTATGGTGGCACACGCCTGTACTTCTTAGTCCTCAGGAGGCCAAGGAATAGCCCGCCAGAGTCCAGCGGACTGAGGCCAGGGTGGCTGGGAGACAGCCACCGACATCCATCCAAAGGAGTGAGACACGGACTCAAAGATAAAAAAGGAATAAAGGAAAAAAAGAAAGAGCATCCATTTGTGTATGTAGTTGGGATCATCATGAACAGAGATCATTTGGGAAGGAGGTCCCAGCCTTGGGCCTAAAGTTCCAGGAAGACAGTGGTTCAGCAGACAATCAGGATGCGGCTTTGGGAGGCTGAGGTGGGAGAGTGCTGGATCCTGGGAGTTCAATACCTGCCTGGGTCACATACCAAGAACTGGCCACTCCCTGGAGCCAAAGCACTGGAGTCACACATGTTCCCAGCTACATGGGAATGCTGTAGACTCCATCCCGGGGTGTGCCTTTGCCTCTCCCCTGTCACCATCACATGTGAGTCCAGGATGGGCACTGTGGATCATGGCAGTCTGACCCGTGCACTGGGATTCCGAGGCTGGAGGCTGCCTGAGTCCCCGAGTTGGAGACCAGCCCAGGTGATGTGGCCAGAACTCATCCCAGCAAGATGTCCCCAAATCAATTCAGGTGTGGTGGACCCCAGAGCACTGACTGATTGGTGCTTGAGGCAGGAGGAGTGCCTTAGGCCCACAGGTCAAGGGTCTGGGTGCCACAATCATGCCACCTCAACCCAGCCACACCGATGGAAACTCCGGTGACAAAAAAGGCACCTCTCACGTGCATCACAACGAGCATTCAGGGCTCACCAGGGAAATGTCTAAGTGGCTGGATGATGATGGAGTGATCAGGAGAGGAAGGGTCTCTCCCCGTGACCTAGTATGATGCCGTCTGTTTCATGAGCTCAAACACATCTATGCCATGGGGCACGAGCGTGGAGGGTGAAGGCTGGCCTTCTGGTATGCATGAACAAGTGTGGGATGGACGTGGCAGTGGCCACTTTTGAAATCTCCTGCAAACGACAGGCCAGAAAGTGTCTCTTCCTCTCTCATCCTTGAGGGTGATTCCTTGCCCTGGGTGACAGTAGTGGTGGTGGTGATAATTATTATTTGGCATTGGAATCCTGCTTTGCCGCTAAGGCCAGAGAGCAGTGTCATGCTCACGGCCACCACGGACTCCACCTGCCGGGCTCAGGCAATCCTCCCCCCTCGGCCCCCAAGTGACTGGAACCACAGGCCTGCTCCACCACACCTGGCTAATCTTTGGATTTATTTTTGATGGCTGAGACGAGGTATTGCCCTCTTTCCCGGTCTGGTGTCGAACCCGCAGTCTCATGCTGTCCATTCACCCAGTCTTTCGAAGGACTGGTATGCCAGGTTGAACCCCTGATCCCGGTCTGTGGTTGTGGTGGTGGTGGTGGTTGGTATTATTATGCTGAGTGGGAGACCCACTCTGTCTCCCAGACTGGAGTGCAGAGGCCTTCTCTCAGTCACTGCATTCACCACCTGCTGGACTCTGGCGATCCTCCCACTTCAGGCTCATGAGTGGCTGGAACTTCAGGCATGAACCACCACGCTTGGCTCATTTTTTTGGCTTCATGTAGACGTGGTCTCACCAAGGTGCCTGGGTTGATTTCAAACACAGGGGCTTAGGCCATCCTCTTTCCTCGTCCACCCAGAGCACCGGATTACAGGCGTGAGCCCCATGCCTGGCCTTCACAGCCCTCTTGGGGCCCCAGCATGAGGCCCGCTCTCTTTTGACCACCTGGGACCCTGGAGAATGTGGCCAGAGTTGCCCACAAAGCCCTCCCCAGGGGGAACATCTGGCACAGGGTCATGTCTCTGCCTGGGTGCCCACACCTCTGCCCACTTTGTTCCCAAGTGTGGACCCAGACGATCCCACTGTAGGCTGGGAGTTTGAGACCAGTCTGGGTCATGTAGTGAGACCTTGTTGCTCCCTGGATAGCAAAAAGAGGAGACGTGCTTAGTGCCGGTCTCACCTATATCGGATGTGGTAGTCTCAATCCTTAGGCATTCCATTGCATTGCCCCCATGGACAGAACGTGGGAGATGATGTCGGGCATCGTTGCCCATGGCCATCAGCCCCGCACCCTGGGAGACTGAGGCGGGAGGCTGCCTGAGCCCAGGGGTTGGAGATCAGCCTTGGCAATGTTGCCAGATCTCATCTTGGTGAGAGGTCCC
This sequence comes from Carlito syrichta, assembly GCF_000164805.1. NCBI lineage: Eukaryota > Metazoa > Chordata > Mammalia > Primates > Tarsiidae > Carlito > Carlito syrichta. The sequence continues at coordinate 43,193 of NW_007260603.1, forward strand.
ATAAATCATGTCAAGCATGGTGGCCCCCAGAGTCGTGGTGCTCAGGGACTGAGAAGGGAGGTCTGCCTGAGGCCCTCATGTCCAGGCCCCAGGAGTCATGATCATGCCGCCATATCCCAGCTCGTCCAATGGAGACTCTGGCACCAAAAACATGCCTCCCGCATCATGATGGGCATCCACAGCTCTCCAGGCAAAGTGCCGCTTGGGCTGTGGGTGATGGGGTGATAGGGAGAGAAAGGGTACCTCCCCCCACCCAGAGGTGGTAGATTGGGCTACTGGAACCTGCACTGGCTGTGGTGTTGCCCGACTGCTTTGATTGCTATGTGTCCCATGGCCACCCTAACTTGGGGCCGTCTGTTACATGAGCTCACAGGAGTCTCTGCCATGGGTCACAGGTGTGGAGAATGCAGGTAGGCCTGCAGGGGCGTTTGGCCAATAGCGCAGGACTGACATTCCCGGTGGCCACCTTTGAAACATTACACAACCGACAGGCCAGAAAATGCCTTTTTCTCTCCCATTCCTGAAGGTGACTCCTTCAGTTGGATGGCAGGTCTGCTGCTAGTGGTGTTTATGATTATTTGGAATTGGAATCCCTCTCTATCATCCTGCCCAGAGTGCAGGGGCATGATCACGGACACTGCGGACTCCCCAGCCAGACTCAGGCAATCCTTCCCCCTCAACCCCATGAGTGGCTGGAACCACAGGCCTGCGACACCATGTCCAGCTAATCTTTGGATTTATTTTTGATGGCTGACATGAAGTCTCACCCAATGTCCTGGGCTGGTTTCGAACTAGTATGCTCACAGCATCCACTTGCCTCTGCCTCTGAATGGCCAGCTTGACAGGATGATCCCCTGAGCACTACCTGTGGTTGTGGTTGGGTTGGTTGGTATTATTGTATTGAGTCATAGACATGCTATGTCACCCAGACCAGAGTGCAGGGCCCCATTCTCAGCCACCACAGCCTCCACTGCCTGGGCTCTGGTGATCCTAGCGCCGTGACCTCCAGAGAGGCCAGAATGACAGGTGTGCACCACCATACTTGGCTCATTTTGTTGGTTTCTTGTAGAGACGAGGTCTCGCCAAGGTGCCTGATCTGGTCTCAAACATGGAGGTTCAGTCCACCCTCTCACCTAGGCCTCTGAAAATGCCAGTTTGACAGGTGTGAGCCCCCATGCCTGGCCTTCACACCCATCTCGGAGCCCCACTGTGAGTCCCATTCCCTTCAGAAGACCTGAGACCCCAGAGTGGGCAGCCGGACACACATGCTGAGCCCACCCAGAGGTATTGCCTGGCACAGGGCTGTGTCTTTGCCAGGGGCTCCACGCCTCCTCCCCACTTTTTAATCAGAGTGGACCCACTCGCTCTTCCTAGGATCCACCTCGGGAAAAAGGAGTGTGTGACTCTCAAACTATTGGGGGGTTGTGGCAGGGCTACTCACATCTGTCTCCTCGGCACTTGGTGAGGCTGAAATGAAAAGATGGCCAGAGCCCGAGAGCTGAGATCAGGCTGGAAGCCATAGTAAGCCCCCACCTCGGACCCAAGCAAAACCAAGAAAACCTAAAGTGAGGGGAGGTCTCAGTGGGAGCATCGCCTCAGTCCCAGATTTGAAGTCCAGGAAGGAAGATCAGAATGTCAACCTAATGGAAAGCCTGTGATTACAGCAGTTTGGGGGGCTGAGGCTGAGAGGAAGGCCTGAGTTGGGTGGTTTGAGGGCAGCCAGGACTACCTAGTGATCGAAAAAAACAGAGAGAGGAAGAGAAATAAAGAAAGAAAGAAAGAAAGAAAGAAAGAAAGAAAGAAAGAAAGAAAGAAAGAAAGAAAGAAAGAAAGAAAGAAAGAAAGAAAGAAATTCGTTCTCCTGCAAAACTTCTGTCCTCAGTCCTTCCCCCCCAATCCCCACATGTGAGGGTCCCCAAAGCTCGGCACCTTCCAGCCCCAACCCTCCCCAATGACTGCCCCTGCTTTGGTGTGGGAGATTCTGAGGTTCCCTAGGTGTGTTCCTGCCAGCTCCCCTCTCTGAGGTTAGAAATGTACCACAGGCAGCCTGACCCTCTGACGGAAACAGGAACCTTCTGCCAAGATGGGCCAGGGACACATCCCTCTCCTGGAAACCATTATTCCCCCCAATCATATTTTTTCTGGCTCTGAATTCAGTAACCCTGTGAAGACAGCACGTGCATTTGAGAATCTGTGTATGATTCTGATGTTTTTGGAGACAGGGTCTGGTTTTGTGGCCCA